>NC_092270.1:19592439-19604939 GCF_036320965.1 Panulirus ornatus
CCTTTTACGTTAGGGGATTGGTATGATGCCTCTTTAGTTAGGGGATTGTATGTGCCTCTTTACGTTAGGGGGATTGTTTGATGCCTCTTTACGGTAGGGGATTGTATACTGCCTCTTTACGTTAGGGGATTGTATGATGCCTCTTTACGTTAGGGGATTGTATGATGCCTCTTTACGTTAGGGGATTGTATGATGCCTCTTTACGTTAGGGGATTGTATGATGCCTCTTTACGTTAGGGGATTGTATGATGCCTCTTTACGTTAGGGGATTGTATGATGCCTCTTTACGTTAGGGGATTGTATGATGCCTCTTTACGTTAGGGGATTGTATACTGCCTCTTTACGTTAGGGGATTGTATGATGCCTCTTTACGTTAGGGGATTGTATGATGCCTCTTTACGTTAGGGGATTGTATGATGCCTCTTTACGTTAGGGGATTGTATGATGCCTCTTTACGTTAGGGGATTGTATGATGCCTCTTTACGTTAGGGGATTGTATGATGCCTCTTTACGTTAGGGGATTGTATGATGCCTCTTTACGTTAGGGGATTGTATGATGCCTCTTTACGTTAGGGTATTGTATACTGCCTCTTTACGTTAGGGGATTGTATGATGCCTCTTTACGTTAGGGGATTGTATGATGCCTCTTTACGTTAGGGGATTGTATACTGCCTCTTTACGTTAGGGGATTGTATGATGCCTCTTTACGTTAGGGGATTGTATGATGCCTCTTTACGTTAGGGGATTGTATGATGCCTCTTTACGTTAGGGGATTGTATGATGCCTCTTTACGTTAGGGGATTGTATGATGCCTCTTTACGTTAGGGGATTGTATGATGCCTCTTTACGTTAGGGGATTGTATGATGCCTCTTTACGTTAGGGGATTGTATGATGCCTCTTTACGTTAGGGGATTGTATGATGCCTCTTTACGTTAGGGGATTGTATGATGCCTCTTTACGTTAGGGGATTGTATGATGCCTCTTTACGTTAGGGGATTGTATGATGCCTCTTTACGTTAGGGTATTGTATACTGCCTCTTTACGTTAGGGTATTGTATACTGCCTCTTTACGTTAGGGTATTGTATACTGCCTCTTTACGTTAGGGTATTGTATGATGCCTCTTTACGTTAGGGGATTGTATGATGCCTCTTTACGTTAGGGTATTGTATACTGCCTCTTACGTTAGGGGGATTGTTATGATGCCTCTTTATGTTAGGGGATTGTATGTGCCTCTTTACGTTAGGGGATTGTATGATGCTCTTTACGTTAGGGGATTGTATACTGCTCTTTACGTTAGGGGATTGTATGATGCCTCTTTATGTTAGGGGATTGTATGTGCCTCTTTACGTTTGGGGTCACCAGCTGGTGGCCATACTCAAAGCACCACCTGCACAAACCATGTTGGAGGGGGGACGACACGCCCCCCTCTTCAAGGCTCCCCCCCACACACCCCCACACACTCCACACAACCCCCCCCACACTCAGCTAGGTGTGGGGGGGTCGACACCACCAGACGCCCTCCCACTCCTTCGGAAACTTGAGAGAGAGAGAGAGAGAGAGAGAGAGAGAGAGAGAGAGAGAGGGGGGGGGGGGAGAGAGAGAGGTAGATAGATAGAGAGAAAGAGAGAGGGGGGGAGGGAGGGAGGTAGATAGATAGATAGAGAGAGAGAGAGAGGGGGGGGGAGGGAGTTAGATAGATAGAGAGAGAGGGGGGAGGTAGATAGATAGAGAGAAAGAGAGAGGGGGGAGGGAGTTAGAGAGAGAGAGAGAGAGAGAGAGAGAGAGAGAGAGAGAGAGAGAGAGAGAGAGAGAGAAGCCCTTGAGGGAGGGAGGATCAACCTCCCTCATTGTACGGGTCGTCTTCACGTTACCCTCCTCCCCCTCCCCCCCTGAGCGGGAGGAACCCGACCCGTTCACGTACGCTGGTCCACGTACCTGGAGTAAGGTCGTACCTCAGGGTCGTACCGACGTGCTCAAGGGTCGTATAGTCATGTTCAAGGGTCGTACCGTCGTGTTCAACGGTCGTAACGCCTTGTTCAAGGGTCGCACCCTCTTGTTCAAGGGTCGTAACGCCTTGTTCAACGGTCGTACCCTCTTGTTCAAGGGTCGTACCGTCGTGTTCAAGGGTCGCACCCTCTTGTTCAAGGGTCGTAACGCCTTCTTCAACGGTCGCACTCTCTTGTTCAAGGGTCGTACCGTCGTGTTCAAGGGTCGTACCCTCTTGTTCGAGGGTCGTAACGCCTTGTTCAACGGTCGTACCCTCTTGTTCAAGGGTCGTAACGCCTTGTTCAACGGTCGTACCCTCTTGTTCAAGGGTCGTACCATCGTGTTCAAGGGTCGTACCCTCTTGTTCAAGGGTCGTAACGCCTTGTTCAACGGTCGTACCCTCTTGTTCAAGGGTCGTACCCTCTTGTTCAAGGGTCGTACCCTCTTGTTCAAGGGTCGTACCCTCGTGTTCAAGGGTCGTATCCTCTTATTCAAGGGTCGCACCGTCGTGTTCAAGGGTCGCACCGTCGTGTTCAAGGGTCGTACCCTCTTGTTCAAGGGTCGTACCATCGTGTTCAAGGGTCGTACCCTCTTGTTCAAGGGTCGTACCCTCTTGTTCAAGGGTCGCACCATCGTGTTCAAGGGTCGTACCCTCTTGTTCAAGGGTCGCACCATCGTGTTCAAGGGTCGTACCCTCTTGTTCAAGGGTCGCACCATCGTGTTCAAGGGTCGTACCCTCTTGTTCAAGGGTCGCACCGTCGTGTTCAAGGGTCGTACCCTCTTGTTCAAGGGTCGCACCATCGTGTTCAAGGGTCGTACCCTCTTGTTCAAGGGTCGTAACGCCTTGTTCAAGGGTCGTACCCTCTTGTTCAAGGGTCGCACCATCGTGTTCAAGGGTCGTACCCTCTTGTTCAAGGGTCGTAACGCCTTGTTCAAGGGTCGTACCCTCTTGTTCAAGGGTCGCACCATCGTGTTCAAGGGTCGTACCCTCTTGTTCAAGGGTCGCACCATCGTGTTCAAGGGTCGTACCCTCTTGTTCAAGGGTCGCACCATCGTGTTCAAGGGTCGTACCCTCTTGTTCAAGGGTCGTAACGCCTTGTTCAAGGGTCGTACCCTCTTGTTCAAGGGTCGTAACGCCTTGTTCAAGGGTCGTACCCTCTTGTTCAAGGGTCGCACCATCGTGTTCAAGGGTCGTACCCTCTTGTTCAAGGGTCGCACCATCGTGTTCAAGGGTCGCACCCTCTTGTTCAAGGGTCGTACCCTCTTGTTCAAGGGTCGCACCGTCGTGTTCAAGGGTCGTAACGTCGTGTTCAAGGATTTCAGCAAGACTTTGTGTGGCTGAACAATTAGAAATTGTGGAGGTGGAAAGATGAAGGCCGACATGGTGGAGGCCTTCCCACACCTCCCTGTGTGGGGAGCTACCCACACACACACACACACACACACACACACACACACACACACACACACACACGTTGTTAGACGTTGTTAGACAATAGTTAGACGTCGGGGAGGTGAAGGAATATAGTGTGTTAGGAAGGGCCAGGTGATGGTGAATGGCGAGCACCCATGTGGGTATGGTGTGTGTGGGGGTGGGGGGGAGTAGACATGGTGGGGGTGATGTGTGGGGGTCGTGTGTGTGGTGGGGGGGTAGACATGGTGGGGTGATGTGTGGTGGTGGGGTAGACATGGTGGGGGTGATGTGTGGGGGTAGACATGGTGGGGGTGATGTGTGGGGGGGTAGACATGGTGGAGGTCGTGTGTGTGGGGGGTAGACATGGTGGGGGTGATGTGTGGTGGGGGGGTAGACATGGTGGGGTGATGTGGGGGGGTCGTGTGTGTGGTGGTGGGGGTGATGTGTGGGGGTCGTGTGTGTGGTGGGGGGTAGACATGGTGGGGTGATGTGTGGGGGTCGTGTGTGTGGTGGTGGGGGTGATGTGTGGGGGGGTAGACATGGTGGGGGTGATGTGTGGGGGGTAGACATGGTGGGGGTCGTGTGTGTGGGGGGGTAGACATGGTGGGGGTCGTGTGTGTGGTGGAGGGGTAGACATGGTGGGGGTGATGTGTGGGGGTCGTGTGTGTGGTGGTGGGGTAGACATGGTGGGGGTGATGTGTGGGGGTCGTGTGTGTGTGTGGGGGGGGTAGACATGGTGGGGGTGATGTGTGGGGAGTGAAAGTTGACTGACTGGCTGAGTCAGGTGGCTGTGCCCCCGCCCCCGCTTCACCTCTACCCAGCCCCCCAGCTGTGCCCCGCCCCCCGCTTCACCTCTACCCTGCCCCCCCAGCTGTGCCCCCGCCCCCGCTTCACCTCTACCCTGCCCCCCAGCTGTGCCCCGTGCCCCGCTTCACCTCTACCCTGCCCCCCAGCTGTGCCCCGTGCCCCGCTTCACCTCTACCCTGCCCCCCAGCTGTGCCCCGTGCTCCGCTTCACGTCTACCCTGCCCCCCAGCTGTGCCCCGTGCCCCGCTTCACCTCTACCCTGCCCCCCCAGCTGTCCCCGTGCCCCGCTTCACCTCTACCCTGCCCCCCCAGCTGTGCCCCGCCCCCCGCTTCACCTCTCCCCTGCCCCCTAGCTGTGCCCCGTGCCCCGCTTCACCTCTACCCTGCCCCCCCAGCTGTGCCCCGTGCCCCGCTTCACCTCTACCCTGCCCCCCCAGCTGTGCCCCGTGCCCCGCTTCACCTCTACCCTGCCCCAGTCCTGCCCCAGAGCTGCCTAGCAGTGATTCCCCCAATGTGTGATGTGTGTGTGTGTGTGTGTGGTGTGTGTGTGTGTGTGGGGTGTGGCTTGCCCCCCCCCCCCACACACCACCTGGGCTTTGTGCAAGATCCGGTACACCCACACACTCCTCTGTACACCCTCCTGCTGGTGTACACTGCCTTCCTACACACTACTGTACACTCTCCTGCTGGTGTTCATTGCCTTCCCACCATATACACTCTTGCTGGTGTACATTGCACTGCCTTCTTACCATGTACACTTCTGGTGTACACTGCCTTTCTACCATGTTCACTTCTGGTGTACAATGCCTTCCCTACCATGTACACTTCTGGTGTACACTGCCTTCTGACCATGTACACTTCTGGTGTACAATGCCTTCCCTACCATGTACACTTCTGGTGTACACTGCCTTCTTACCATGTACACTTCTGGTGTACAATGCCTTCCCTACCATGTACACTTCTGGTGTACAATGCCTTCCCTACCATGTACACTTCTGGTGTACACTGCCTTCTTACCATGTACACTTCTGGTGTACACTACCTTCCTACCATGTACACTTCTGGTGTACACTGCCTTTTTACCATGTACCCTTCTTGTGTACACTGCCTTCCTACCATGTACACTTCTGGTGTACACTGCCTTCCTACCATGTACACTTCTGGTGTACACTGCCTTTTTACCATGTACCCTTCTTGTGTACACTGCCTTTCTACCATGTACACTTCTGGTGTACACTGCCTTCCTACCGTGTACACTTCTGGTGTACACTGCCTTCCTACCATGTACACTTCTGGTGTACACTGCCTTTCTACCATGTACACTTCTGGTGTACACTGCCTTCATACCGTGTACACTTCTGGTGTACACTGCCATCCTACCATGTACCCTTCTGGTGTACACTGCCTTTCTACACACTACTTCCCTGTACACCCTCCTGGTGTACACCCCCACTGCTCTACACCCTCCTGCTGGTGTACGACACCCTCTCCCCTGTACACCCTACTGCTATAGTGATCAACTAAACCCCGGGCGCTTAAACCAGCTACGTGGTAGCCATCTTTGTCCAGCTGTCTACACACACACACACACACACACACACACGTGTCTACGTCATCAGTACCTTGGCTACGTAATAATTTAGTCATTAATGCGTAATTGACCCCAGACGACCAATTGGTGTGAGAGCCGTGGTGGTGGTATACACCCAGCGCATCTTCCTCCTCAACGCTTCTGCTGGCTGAGGCTGCGCTACGTACCGTAGCAGGGCAATGTAAACTCCTTTAGAGAAAACGTTCATTGGCCAGAAATGTAAACTCCAGTGAAAACGTTCATTGACCAGAAATGTAAACTCCTTCAGTGAAAACGTTCATTGGCCAGAAATGTAAACTCCAGTGAAAACGTTCATTGACCAGAAATGTAAACTCCAGTGAAAACGTTCATTGACCAGAAATGTAAACTCCAGTGAAAACGTTCATTGACCAGAAATGTAAACTCCAGTGAAAACGTTCATTGACCAGAAATGTAAACTCCAGTGAAAACGTTCATTGACCAGAAATGTAAACTCCAGTGAAAACGTTCATTGACCAGAAATGTAAACTCCAGTGAAAACGTTCATTGACCAGAAATGTAAACTCCTTCAGTGAAAACGTTCATTGACCAGAAATGTAAACTCCTTCAGTGAAAACGTTCATTGGCCACACTGTACTCTCAGTGAAGGAAAGTTATTGCGTGTCTTTCCACTCGCTGTGTAGCCTGCAGGAGGCAGAGCCCGGTAACACCTGACCCATGTAGTTACCTGTGTACGTATGTGTAGTGGGTGGGAGGGGAGGGGGGGTCTTGTGGTGTCGTCCTCTGGTAGAGAGAGAGAGAGAGAGAGAGAGAGAGAGAGTACCTGATATTCTTCAGGTAGAGAGAGAGAGAGAGAGAGAGAGAGAGAGAGAGAGAGAGAGAGAGTACCTGATATTCTTCAGGTAGAGAGAGAGAGAGAGAGAGAGAGAGAGAGAGTACCTGATATTCTTCAGGGAGAGAGAGAGAGAGAGAGAGTACCTGATATTCTTCAGGTAGAGAGAGAGAGAGAGAGAGTACCTGATATTCTTCAGGGAGAGAGAGAGAGAGAGAGAGAGAGAGAGAGAGAGAGAGTACCTGATATTCTTCAGGGAGAGAGAGAGAGAGAGAGAGAGAGAGTACCTGATATTCTTCAGGGAGAGAGAGAGAGAGAGAGAGAGTACCTGATATTCTTCAGGTAGAGAGAGAGAGAGAGAGAGTACCTGATATTCTTCAGGGAGAGAGAGAGAGAGAGAGAGAGAGAGAGAGAGAGAGAGAGAGAGAGAGAGTACCTGATATTCTTCAGGGAGAGAGAGAGAGAGAGAGTACCTGATATTCTTCAGGTAGAGAGAGAGAGAGAGAGTACCTGATATTCTTCAGGTAGAGAGAGAGAGAGAGAGAGAGAGAGAGAGAGAGAGAGAGAGAGAGAGAGAGAGAGAGAGAGAGTACCTGATATTCTTCAGGTAGAGAGAGAGAGAGAGAGAGAGAGAGAGAGAGAGAGAGTACCTGATATTCTTCAGGTAGAGAGAGAGAGAGAGAGAGAGAGAGAGAGAGAGAGAGAGAGAGAGAGAGAGTACCTGATATTCTTCAGGTAGAGAGAGAGAGAGAGAGAGAGAGAGAGTACCTGGTATTCCTCAGGTAGAGAGAGAGAGAGAGAGTACCTGGTATTCTTCAGGGAGAGAGAGAGAGAGAGAGAGAGAGAGTACCTGATATTCTTCAGGGAGAGAGAGAGAGAGAGAGAGAGAGAGAGTACCTGATATTCTTCAGGGAGAGAGAGAGAGAGAGAGAGAGAGTACCTGATATTCCTCAGGTAGAGAGAGAGAGAGAGAGAGAGAGAGAGAGAGAGAGAGAGTACCTGATATTCCTCAGGTAGAGAGAGAGAGAGAGTACCTGGTATTCCTCAGGTAGAGAGAGAGAGAGAGAGAGAGAGAGAGAGAGAGTACCTGATATTCTTCAGGGAGAGAGAGAGAGAGAGAGAGAGAGAGTACCTGATATTCCTCAGGTAGAGAGAGAGAGAGAGAGAGAGAGAGAGAGAGAGAGAGAGAGAGAGTACCTGATATTCCTCAGGTAGAGAGAGAGAGAGAGAGAGAGAGAGAGAGAGAGAGAGAGAGTACCTGATATTCCTCAGGTAGAGAGAGAGAGAGAGTACCTGGTATTCCTCAGGTAGAGAGAGAGAGAGAGAGAGAGAGAGAGAGAGAGAGTACCTGATATTCTTCAGGGAGAGAGAGAGAGAGAGAGAGAGTACCTGATATTCTTCAGGTAGAGAGAGAGAGAGAGAGAGAGTACCTGGTATTCCTCAGGTAGAGAGAGAGAGAGAGAGAGAGAGAGAGAGAGAGAGTACCTGGTATTCCTCAGGTAGAGAGAGAGAGAGAGAGAGAGAGAGAGAGAGAGAGTACCTGATATTCTTCAGGGAGAGAGAGAGAGAGAGAGAGTACCTGATATTCTTCAGGTAGAGAGAGAGAGAGAGAGAGAGTACCTGGTATTCCTCAGGTAGAGAGAGAGAGAGAGAGAGAGAGAGAGAGCAGAGGTGAGGCGTGTGTAGGTGGGAGACGCCAGCCAGGGCAGTAGTGAGCTGATGTCATGTCTGGGGAATGCCCACCTCCCACTTCCCTCACGGCCCCTCCCACTGCCTTCACGGCCCCTCCCACTTCCCTCACGGCCCCTCCCACTGCCTTCACGGCCCCTCCCACTGCCTTCACGGCCCCTCCCACTTCCCTCACGGCCCCTCCCACTGCCTTCACGGCCCCTCCCACTGCCTTCACGGCCCCTCCCACTTCCCTCACGGCCCCTCCCACTGCCTTCACGGCCCCTCCCACTTCATTCACGGCCCCTCCCACTTCATTCACGGCCCCTCCCACTGCCTTCACGGATGCATAGGAATGCTGTCTTCACCCCGTGTGCTGCAGCTGGACTCGGGAACGTATCAGTCAGGTGTGTGTGTGTGGGGGGGGGGGTTACACAGGCTTGACGTGGGGGTAAAAGGGACTCCAAGACTGGACTGGTCAGTCTATTAAATATACCTGACTGTTAAGGGTAGATGACTTATACCTGACTGTTAAGGGTAGATGACTTATACCTGACTGTTAAGGGTAGATGACTTATACCTGACTGTTAAGGGTAGATGACTTATATATACCAGACTGTTGAGGGTAGATGACTTGTATACCTGACTGTTAAGGGTAGATGACTTATATATACCTGACTGTTAAGGGTAGATGACGTATACCTGACTGTTAAGGGTAGATGACTTATATATACCTGACTGTTAAGGGTAGATGACTTATATATACCTGACTGTTAAGGGTAGATGACTTATATATACCTGACTGTTAAGGGTAGATGACTTATATATACCTGACTGTTAAGGGTAGATGACTTATATATACCTGACTGTTAAGGGTAGATGACTTATATATACCTGACTTAAGGGTAGATGACTTATATACGTGACTGTTAAGGGTAGATGACATATCTACCTGACTGTTAAGGGTAGATGACTTATATCTACCTGACTGTTAAGGGTAGATGACATATCTACCTGACTGTTAAGGGTAGATGACATATCTACCTGACTGTTAAGGGTAGATGACATATCTACCTGACAGTTAAGGGTAGATGACATATCTACCTGACTGTTAAGGGTAGATGACTTATATATACCTGACTGTTAAGGGTAGATGACATATCTACCTGACTGTTAAGGGTAGATGACTTACATATATACCTGACTGTTAAGGGTAGATAACTTATATATACCTGACAGTTGAAGGTAGATGACTTACATATATATACCTGACTTTAGGTTACATGACACATATATATATACACACATGGCCATCAAGATTGTATGTAGTACAGGTAATTATCTGAACCTAATTATCACTGGGGTGTGACCCGTGGGGATAGGGGTCGCGCGCGTGACCTCTGACCTGTCCCGTTAAGGGTCAGGTCATCACGGGAGGTGAGGGCACGCGCCACTGCCGCCCAGAAGCCGCAGGTGCGGTCCAGGAGCCGCACCTGCGGAAATCCTACCATGTAGACCTGTCTAGGATGGCCGGCACTCGCTCACGAGTCTCTTTTGTTTTGTTGTCTGTCTACGACACTGAGTACTTGTCGTCTTCATATATATATATATATATATATATATATATATATATATATATATATATATATATATATATATATATATATATAGAGAGAGAGAGAGAGAGAGAGAGAGAGAGAGAGAGAGAGAAAACAGTCAGTTGATATACATCGAAGATGTGTCTCCCCTGATGATGTGATTGTTACACGAAAGTGCACTTGGGAACTTTTCGTGTTTCATTTTCCCCGTGGACTCATAGGGATATCTTGATCACGCGCAAAACTGTGATCCTTTCCAAGGGGAGGGAGCGGGGTGCTGGAAATCCTCCCCTCTCGTTTTTTTTCCCCCCCAAAAGAAGGAACAGAGAACGAGGCCAGGTGAGGATATTCCCTCAGAGGCCCAGTCCTCTGTTCTTAACGCTACCTCGCTAACGCGGGAAATGGCGAATAGTTTGAAAGAAAGAATATATATATATATATATATATATATATATATATATATATATATATATATATATATATATATATATATATATTTCATACTGTTCGCCATTTCCCGCGTTAGCGAGGTAGCGTTAAGAACAGAGGACTGGGCCTCTGAGGGAATATCCTCACCTGGCCCCCTTCTCTGTTCCTTCTTTGGGAACATATATATATATATATATATATATATATATATATATATATATATATATATATATGAAGGCGTAATCGCACTTCAGTAGTTCATATAATTTCATTTAACATGTAATTTTTCTATACATGTGGCACGACATGTTTCGTGGAGACAGTCCACCTCATCATCACGGGGTGGTGCCACCAGTACTTAATGAAGTCATTTAAAATCCCAACATCACACATTATCTTCCCGCCGTCCAACACCAATCCTTATCGACCCAACCACTGTCTGCTTTGTCTGGTCATTAACCGTTGTAAGGGAGAGTGATTAAGTGAGATCAGGTGGCGGGGGGTTGACCTAGGTAGCTGGGTGGGTCTTGAACTTTATTTTTTGATGCTTTGGTGTTTTGTCAATAAGATTTAACCATGAAGTCGAAATGTATGATAAGTTATACCCTTTTCGGATGTAGAGGTCGTCAGGGATGAAGTTATCTGGAAAACAGGTTTACAGAAAACCTGTAAATATACTGTCTTATGTCCACTATTATTCGATCATCATATTGATGTTAAAAGATAAATATACTGTCTTATGTCCACTATTATTCGAATCATCATATTGATGTTAAAAGATAAATATACTGTCTTATGTCCACTATTATTCGAATCATCATATTGATGTTAAAAGATAAATATACTGTCTTATGTCCACTATTATTCGAATCATCATATTGATGTTAAAAGATAAATATACTGTCTTATGTCCACTATTATTCGAATCATCATATTGATGTTAAAAGATAAATATACTGTCTTATGTCCACTATTATTCGAAAAAGATCGGTTTTCATGTCTGTGTACCTGAGAACATATAGGATTTCAGATCCTGAATTTCTGTATGATGAACTGAAAAGGATTCAGTAACATTGGACAGAAGCTAAGATAACCAATGAATGTATTTAACCAGTGGCAGAATACGGCATGGAAACGTTTCTATAGTGGCCAAAATAATAAGCCAGGACGTATTAGTTTCCAAAGAATCCTTGTTCTTCTCTTCCATGTGAATTTTCTCCAATGTGTTCACATTCTCAAAAAAAATTAATGTACAAGTAGTATTAAGAAATGAGAACGCCATCAAGATAGCCCTCATCAAAAATAGTCCATCAAATGATACGGGTGTTGTTTATAAAGTCCCATGTAAAGGGTGTAACCAATTCTATCGAATGTGTTCACATTCTCAAAAAAAACTTAATGTACGAGTAGTATTAAGAAATGAGAACGCCATCAAGATAGCCCTCATCAAAAACAGCCCATCAAACAATACGGGTGTTGTTTATAAAGTGCCATGTAAAGGGTGTAACCAATTCTATATTGGACATTCGGGGAAAGATTTGGAGGCTAGGATCTCACAGCATAAGCCAGAGCAACGGGTTATTTCATCGAAAAGCTGCCTTTTGATCACCATATCGACTGGGAAGGAGCTAAGACCTTAACTAAATGAAATTCATTTCAGTGAAAGAAATGTAAGTGAATCGTATCTGATGTCTGGCACATGTGATCATGATGCAGATATGTCCTTCAGCCATTTTAAACGTGTGGCAAACTGTTCGCTTCACTAATGACTACGAACTACCCACGAGAGTGACCCACTCTCCACACAAGGAGGGGAAGAGGTCAGAAGAGGTCAGGTCACATACGTAAATGCCCACCACCAGCACCACACACGGGGGGGGGGGGGGGATTAATGAACCCTTCGCCTCACTGATGGACCTTTGCTTGTATGGCCCGACCTCAACACCTCTCTCTCTCTCTCTCTCTCTCTCTCTCTCTCTCTCTCTCTCTCTCTCTCTCTCTCTCTCTCTCTCTCACCCCGGCTCTGTCTGAGGATATAGTAAACAAAAGTACTCGCTCTTTTGATCTCTTTTCGCTGGTGATTTTTTTTTTTTGCATATGTCTCTTCACGGTGAAGTGAGAGAGAGAGAGAGAGAGAGAGAGAGAGAGAGAGAGAGAGAGAGAGAGAGAGAGAGAGAGAGAGAATATGAAACACT
>NC_092270.1:19607439-19642439 GCF_036320965.1 Panulirus ornatus
CTTGAGAGTGGGTCGAGGACAGTGGTCCCTAGGCTGGGTCACACTTGAGAGTGGGTCGAGGACAGTGGTCCCTAGGCTGGGTCACACTTGAGAGTGGGTCGAGGACAATGGTCCCTAGGCTGGGTCACACTTGAGAGTGGGTCGAGGACAGTGGTCCCTAGGCTGGGTCACACTTGAGAGTGGGTCGAGGACAGTGGTCCCTAGGCTGGGTCACACTTGAGAGTGGGTCGAGGACAATGGTCCCTAGGCTGGGTCACACTTGAGAGTGGGTCGAGGACAGTGGTCCCTAGGCTGGGTCACACTTGAGAGTGGGTCGAGGACAGTCGTCCCTAGGCTGGGTCACACTTGAGAGTCGAGGACAGTGGTCCCTAGGCTGGGTCACACTTGAGAGTGGGTCGAGGACAGTGGTCCCTAGGCTGGGTCACACTTGAGAGTCGGGGACAATGGTCCCTAGGCTGGGTCACACTTGAGAGTCGGGGACAATGGTCCCTAGGCTGGGTCACACTTGAGAGTCGGGGACAGTCGTCCCTGGGCTGGGTCACACTTGAGAGTGGGTCGAGGACAATGGTCCCTAGGCTGGGTCACACTTGAGAGTCGGGGACAGTCGTCCCTGGGCTGGGTCACACTTGAGAGTGGGTCGAGGACAGTGGGTTTCTTTCCTCTGGGTCACACTTGATGGCGGGTCGAGAACAGAGGTGTTCTAGTCCTAGCTCACACTCAGACTCTGCTCTGCCCAGCCAGGTAAGACTCGAACCCTGTCCTTCACACACACACACACACTAAGTCCTGCTGAGACTCGAACCCTGTCCACACACACACACACACACACACACACACACACACACACACACACGTTGCCCGCTGCCTGGTCCACACTATTCATTGTCTTAAGGAACCACTCGGGTGGTGGTGGTGGGCACGACGGGCGTGTGCCATATGACGAGGCGAAGGCAGGGACCGTGTGCACGGGAATGTGTGGATGACTGGATGACAAGGAGAGGAGATGAGATGGTCTGTGTGGATGACAGGGAGAGATGATGAGGTAGTCTGTGTGGATGACAGGGAGAGATGATGAGGTAGTCTGTGTGGATGACAGGGAGAGATGATGAGGTAGTCTGTGTGGATGACAGGGAGAGATGATGAGGTAGTCTGTGTGGATGACTGGATGACAGGGAGAGATGGTGAGGTAGTCTATGTGGATGACAGGGAGAGATGGTGAGGTAGTCTATGTGGATGACAGGGAGAGATGGTGAGGTAGTCCATGTGGATGACTGGATGACAGGGAGAGATGGTGAGGTAGTCCATGTGGATGACTGGATGACAGGGAGAGATGGTGAGGTAGTCCATGTGGATGACTGGATGACAGGGAGAGATGGTGAGGTAGTCCATGTGGATGACTGGATGACAGGGAGAGATGGTGAGGTAGTCCATGTGGATGACGATGATATGTTGATGTCTCAAAACCATAAGTCAAGTAATCAATTCAAAAAGGGAATTTGAAATGACACCTCTATGTCAACAAAGGAAAATAATTTCATCCAAAACAAGTGAAGGAGGATATTTTTGTTTATGTTTTGGATTTTGTTTGTGCGTTCGAGTTTAACGCAAACAAGTGAAGGAGGTTTTTGTTTATGTTTTGGATTTTGTTTCTGCGTTCGAGTTTAACCCAAACAAGTGAAGGAGGTTTGTTTGTTTATGTTTTGGATTTTGTTTGTGCGTTCGAGTTTAACCCAAACAAGTGAAGGAGGTTTGTTTGTTTATGTTTTGGATTTTGTTTTTGCATTCGAGTTTAACCCAAATAAATGAAGGAGGTTTTTGTTTATGTTTTGGATTTTGTTTGTGCGTTCGAGTTTAACCCAAACAAGTGAAGGAGGTTTTTGTTTATGTTTTGGATTTTGTTTGTGCGTTCGAGTTTAACCCAAACAAATGAAGGAGGTTTTTGTTTATGTTTTGGATATTGTTTGTGCGTTCGAGTTTAACCCAAACAAGTGAAGGAGGTTTTTGTTTATGTTTTGGATTTTGTTTTTGCATTCGAGTTTAACCCAAA
Organism: Panulirus ornatus; assembly: GCF_036320965.1. Lineage (NCBI taxonomy): Eukaryota > Metazoa > Arthropoda > Malacostraca > Decapoda > Palinuridae > Panulirus > Panulirus ornatus. Next base: position 19,609,487 of record NC_092270.1, read on the forward strand.
CAAATGAAGGAGGTTTTTATTTATGTTTTGGATTTTGTTTGTGCGTTCGAGTTTAACCCAAACAAATGAAGGAGGTTTTTGTTTATGTTTTGGATTTTGTTTGTGCGTTCGAGTTTAACCCAAACAAGTGAAGGAGGTTTTTGTTTATGTTTTGGATTTTGTTTGTGCGTTCGAGTTTAACCCAAACAAGTGAAGGAGGTTTTTGTTATGTTTTGGATTTTGTTTGTGCGTTCGAGTTTAACCCAAACAAGTGAAGGAGGTTTTTGTTATGTTTTGGATTTTGTTTGTGCGTTCGAGTTTAACCCAAACAAGTGAAGGAGGTTTTTGTTATGTTTTGGATTTTGTTTGTGCGTTCGAGTTTAACCCAAACAAGTGAAGGAGGTTTTTGTTATGTTTTGGATTTTGTTTGTGCGTTCGAGTTGAACCTTTAGGACAGCGCTATGTGTCAACAAAGGAAGAATAATTTCATTCAAACAAGTGTAGAAGGAGGATTTATTTTTTTGTTTTGTCTTGTTTTGGATTTTGTTTTTTGCGTTCGAGTTTAACCTTTGGGGGGGGGGGGGGGGAGGGGGGGCATGGCCTTATGGTGAAGTTCCAGTAAATATCAGAAGGTCTGGGGGGCCCACACGTCGGGGGGGCCGCGCCCCGACTGTGGTCCTTGTGAGGGACGCCTCACACCACCGCGCCTCACTCCTTGCCTCACACCGCGCCTCAAACCGCGCCTCACACCGCGCCTCACACCTCAGACTTTTAAATCACTCATTATATTTCCCACTTACATAGCCACCGTAAAGTATAAGTGTGTGAGGACACTTGACAAGTGTTGTTTTTTGTTTGTAGAAGTGTACCGGACCAGCCAGGGGCCCGTTGGGTGGCCTGCGGCTGCCAACACCTTGGTCGACCGACCAGCCTGGGGGGGTAAAAAGGGGGGCCCCCATCTGAGACTACATCAGATAAGATAAGCTGGTGTGTTTGATACCCTCCCCCCCAGGTGTTGCGCCCCCCACATCTCTGTGTGGTTGACGAACTAGAGACATGACTATATATATTTATATATATATATATATATATATATATATATATATATATATATATATATATATATATATATATATACATATGTATATATATATATATGTGTGTGTGTGTGTATGTATATATATATATATATATATATATATATATATATATATATATATATTCCTATGAGTCCACGGGGAAAATGAAACACGAAAAGTTCCCAAGTGCACTTTCGTGTAATAATCACATCATCATCAGGGGAGACACAGAGAGAGAAATATAACAGTCAGTTGATATACAACGAAGAGACGAAGCTAGGACACCATTTGGTAAACATGTGATTGTGTGTGTGTGTGTGTGTGTGTATAGGAAAGGATCACAGTTTTGCGTGTGGTGAAGTATATTCCTATGAGTCCACGGGGAAAAAAATGAAACGCGATAAGTTCCCAAGTGCACTTTCGTGTAATAATCACATCATCATCAGGGGAGACACAAGAGAGAAATATAACAGTCAGTTGATATACATCGAAGAGACGAAGCTAGGACGCCATTTGGTAAACATGTGATTGTGTGTGTGTGTGTCTGTGTGTGTGTGTGTGTGTGTATGTGTGTGTGTGTGTGTGTGTATAGGAAAAGATCACAGTTTTGCGTGTGGTGAAGTATATTCCCATGAGTCCACGGGGAAAAAAATGAAACACGATAAGTTCCCAAGTGCACTTTCGTGTAATAATCACATCATCATCAGGGGAGACAGAAAGAGAGAAATATAACAGTCAGTTGATATACAACGAAGAGACGTAGCTAGGACGCCATTTGGTAAACATGTGATTGTGTGTGTGTGTGTGTGTCTGTGTCTGTGTCTGTGTGTGTATGTGTGTGTCTGTGTGTGTGTGTGTGTGTGTGTGTGTGTGTGTAACAGATGAGAGCTGGTGTTGGACATATTGTACCTGGGGTCATGGCTGGTATGGACACTATGCCTCTCCTTGTAGGTACCTTGTGACCTGCGCTACGTCTACGCGCGCTCATATCTTATCGTCGGGCCATAAGGTCGACGTGAGCCGACCGTATTGGAGGACTCTCACCCCTAACGCCTTTTGGTCGTGGTTTCCCACATACCGCTGTAGTGGCCGACACGCAGCTCGATTTTGATCTGTACTACGCAGACTGACTCTCTCTCTCTCTCTCTCTCTCTCTCTCTCTCTCTCTCTCTCTCTCTCTCTCTCTCTCTCTCTGTCTGTCTTCTCCCACTCTCTCTTTCTTTCTCTCCTCTCTCTCTCTCTCTCTCTCTCTCTCTCTCTCTCTCTCTCTCTCTCTGTCTTCTCCCACTCTCTCTTTCTTTCTCTCTCCCCCCTCCTCTCTCTCTCTCTCCTCTCTCTCTCTCTCTCTCTCTCTCTCTCTCTCTCTCCACTCTCTCTCTTCTTTCTCTCCTCTCTCCCACTCTCTCTCTCTCTCTCTCTCTCTCTCTCTCTCTCTCTCTCTCTCTCTCTGTCTTCTCCCACTCTCTCTTTCTTTCTCTCTCCCCCCCCCCCCCCCCCCTCTCTCTCTCTCTCTCTCTCTCTCTCTCTCTCTCTCTCTCTCTCTCTCTCTCTCTCTCTCTCTCTCTCTCTCTCCTCTTTCTTTCTCTCTTCCCCCCCCCTCTCTCTCTCTGTCTTCTCCCACTCTCTCTTTCTTTCTGTCTCCCCCCCCCTCTCTCTCTCTCTCTCTCTCTCTCTCTCTGTCTTCTCCCACTCTCTCTTTCTTTCTGTCTTCCCCCCCCCCTCCTTCCCTCCCTCCCTCCCTCCCTCCCTCCCTCCCTCTCCTTCCCTCCCATCATGACCCAGCAGGGAGGGTGTGTCCGGGCCATACATCATGGGACGCCACCTCATTCATGCAAGCTCACTGGCTCTCTCCCATGTTTGCCTCCCATTCATGTGAACACGAGAGCCAGCTGGACCAAGCGGTACCACGACCCTGAGCCAGCTGGACCAAGCGGTACCACGACCCTGAGCCAGCTGGACCAAGCGGTACCACGACCCTGAGCCAGCTGGATCAAGCGGTACCATGACCCTGAGCCAGCTGGATCAAGCGGTACCACGACCCTGAGCCAGCTGGATCAAGCGGTACCACGACCCTGAGCCAGCTGGACCAAGCGGTACCACGACCCTGAGCCAGCTGGATCAAGCGGTACCACGACCCTGAGCCAGCTGGATCAAGCGGTACCACGACCCTGAGCCAGCTGGATCAAGCGGTACCACGACCCTGAGCCAGCTGGATCAAGCGGTACCACGACCCTGAGCCAGCTGGACCAAGCGGTACCACGACCCTGAGGCAGCTGGATCAAGCGGTACCACGACCCTGAGCCAGCTGGATCAAGCGGTACCACGACCCTGAGCCAGCTGGATCAAGCGGTACCACGACCCTGAGCCTGCTGGATCAAGCGGTACCACGACCCTGAGCCAGCTGGATCAAGCGGTACCACGACCCTGAGCCAGCTGGATCAAGCGGTACCATGACCCTGAGCCAGCTGGACCAAGCGGTACCACGACCCTGAGCCAGCTGGACCAAGCGGTACCACGACCCTGAGCCAGCTGGATCAAGCGGTACCACGACCCTGAGCCAGCTGGATCAAGCGGTACCATGACCCTGAGCCAGCTGGATCAAGCGGCACGACCCTGAGCCAGCTGGATCAAGCGGTACCACGACCCTGAGCCAGCTGGATCAAGCGGTACGACCCTGAGCCAGCTGGACCAAGCGGTACCACTACCCTGAGCCAGCTGGATCAAGCGGTACCACTACCCTGAGCCAGCTGGATCAAGCGGTACCACGACCCTGAGCCAGCTGGACCAAGCGGTACCACGACCCTGAGCCAGCTGGATCAAGCGGTACCACGACCCTGAGCCAGCTGGACCAAGCGGTACCACGACCCTGAGCCAGCTGGACCAAGCGGTACCACGACCCAGAGCCAGCTGGATCAAGCGGTACCACGACCCTGAGCCAGCTGGATCAAGCGGTACCACGACCATGAGCCAGCTGGATCAAGCGGTACCACGACCCTGAGCCAGCTGGACCAAGCGGTACCACGACCCTGAGCCACCGCAGACACCACTTGGTGTAACACCTTCCCCTGCTACTTTCCGTAGCGCAGGCGGACCTGCTTGACTGACGACCCTTCCATCTTGTGGCAGACGTGTGTGTGTGTGGGGTGACCTGGTCGTGGTGCACCACGTCTATACCACCACAACCCACGTCAGATGTAAGGACACACTCCCTCCCTCTGTCTGTCTGTCTGTCTGCCACTCCCTCATCCCTTTCCCTCATCCCTTTTCCCATTCCTTTATCCCTTCCATTCCCATTCCTTTTCCCTCCCGTTCCCTTCGTGCTGTGGGACAGTTGCTGTGGGTTAACTGCTCCTTTCGGCGTGTGTGGCCACCACCAGAGCTAGGCGTGTGTGGCCACCACCAGAGGGAGGCGTGTGTGGCCGCCACCAGAGGGAGGCGTGTGTGGCCGCCACCAGAGGGAGGCGTGTGTGGCCGCCACCAGAGGGAGGCGTGTGTAGCCGCCACCAGAGGGAGGCGTGTGTGGCCGCCACCAGAGGGAGGCGTGTGTGGCCACCACCAGAGGGAGGCGTGTGTGGCCGCCACCAGAGGGAGGCGTGTGTGGCCACCACCAGAGGAGGCGTGTGTGGCCACCACCAGAGCCAGGCGTGTGTGGCTGCCACCAGAGGAGGCGTGTGTGGCCGCCACCAGAGGGAGGCGTGTGTGGCCGCCACCAGAGGGAGGCGTGTGTGGCCACCACCAGAGGGAGGCGTGTGTGGCCGCCACCAGAGGGAGGCGTGTGTGGCCGCCACCAGAGGGAGGCGTGTGTGGCCGCCACCAGAGGAGGCGTGTGTGGCCACCACCAGGGGAGGCGTGTGGGGCCGCCACCAGAGGAGGCGTGTGTGGCTGCCACCAGAGGAGGCGTGTGTGGCCACCACCAGAGGGAGGCGTGTGTGGCCGCCACCAGAGGAGGCGTGTGTGGCCACCACCAGAGGGAGGCGTGTGTGGCCGCCACCAGAGGGAGGCGTGTGTGGCCACCTCACCGCAGTAGAATGTGAGCCTCCAGGCTGAGTGGGAGCCGGGTGGGTGGGATACCAGGGTGGCGTGGTATATAGGCCTATCTATCGACCAGCCAGTGGTCCGTGGGTGGGATACCAGGGTGGCGTGGTATATAGGCCTATCTATCGACCAGCCAGTCGTCCGTGGGTGGGATACCAGGGTGGCGTGGTATATAGGCCTATCTATCGACCAGCCAGTGGTCCGTGGGTGGGATACCAGGGTGGTGTGGTATATAGGCCTATCTATCGACCAGCCAGTCGTCCGTGGGTGGGATACCAGGGTGGCGTGGTATATAGGCCTATCTATCGACCAGTCAGTGGTCCGTGGGTGGGATACCAGGGTGGCGTGGTATATAGGCCTATCTATCGACCAGCCAGTCGTCCGTGGGTGGGATACCAGGGTGGTGTGGTATATAGGCCTATCTATCGACCAGTCAGTGGTCCGTGGGTGGGATACCAGGGTGGTGTTGGTATATAGGCCTATCTATCGACCAGTCAGTGGTCCGTGGGTGGGATACCAGGGTGGTGTTGGTATATAGGCCTATCTATCGACCAGTCAGTGGTCCGTGGGTGGGATACCAGGGTGGTGTTGGTATATAGGCCTATCTATCGACCAGCCAGTGGTCCGTGGGTGGGATACCAGGGTGGTGTTGGTATATAGGCCTATCTATCGACCAGCCAGTGGTCCGTGGGTGGGATACCAGGGTGGTGTTGGTATATAGGCCTATCTATCGACCAGTCAGTGGTCCGGCCACTGGGGAAGACCCCCCCCCCCCCAGGGTAGGGCTCACGACTGGAAATATTTTGAGCACTTTAAAGCTGTTGCCTTCACGTGCACGCACTCCCTCACCCACACGTGCACGCACGCACTCACCCACACGTGCACTCCCTCACCCCCACACGTGCTTTCACTCCCTCACCCTACGTGCACTCCCTCCCTCACCCCACGTGCACGCACTCCCTCACCCCCCACACGTGCACGCACTCTCTCACCCCACGTGCACTCCCTCACCCCACGTGCACTCACTCCCCACACGTGCACTCACTCCCTCACCCCACGTGTACTCCCTCACACCCCACGTGCACTCACTCCCCACACGTGCACTCACTCCCTCACCCCACGTGTACTCCCTCACCCCACGTGCACTCACTCCCTCACCCCACGTGCACTCCCTCACACCCCACGTGCACTCACTCCCTCACCCCACGTGTACTCCCTCACCCCACACGTGCACTCTCTCCCCACACGTGTGGGTTGTACTCAGGAGACGTGGTTGTGCCTTGTGACCTGACCAGAGTGGCTTTCAATAAGGGGGATGTTGAAGACGTACCTGCCATTATACATGGTTGTGAGAATTCCAGTGGAATATTCAGTGGGTGTTGAGCGCTGTACTGTCCTGTCTCCATCTATAGTGGTGGGTGGGTGGAGGGAGCCTTCTGCTGTACTGTCCTGTCTCCATCTATAGTGGTGGGTGGGGGAGGGAGCCTTCTGCTGTACTGTCCTGTCTCCATCTATAGTGGTGGGTGGGTGGAGGGAGCCTTCTGCTGTACTGTCCTGTCTCCATCTATAGTGGTGGGTGGGGAGGAGCCTTCTGCTGTACTGTCCTGTCTCCATCTATAGTGGTGGGTGGAGGGAGCCTTCTGCTGTACTGTCCTGTCTCCATCTATAGTGGTGGGTGGTGGAGGGAGCCTTCTGCTGTACTGTCCTGTCTCCATCTATAGTGGTGGGTGGGGAGGAGCCTTCTGCTGTACTGTCCTGTCTCCATCTATAGTGGTGGGTGGTGGAGGAGCCTTCTGCTGTACTGTCCTGTCTCCATCTATGGTGGGTGGGTGGAGGGAGCCTTCTGCTGTACTGTCCTGTCTCCATCTATAGTGGTGGGTGGAGGGAGCCTTCTGCTGTACTGTCCTGTCTCCATCTATAGTGGTGGGTGGGTGGAGGGAGCCTTCTGCTGTACTGTCCTGTCTCCATCTATAGTGGTGGGTGGTGGAGGGAGCCTTCTGCTGTACTGTCCTGTCTCCATCTATAGTGGTGGGTGGTGGAGGGAGCCTTCTGCTGTACTGTCCTGTCTCCATCTATAGTGGTGGGTGGGGAGGAGCCTTCTGCTGTACTGTCCTGTCTCCATCTATAGTGGTGGGTGGTGGAGGAGCCTTCTGCTGTACTGTCCTGTCTCCATCTATGGTGGGTGGGTGGAGGGAGCCTTCTGCTGTGCTGTCCTGTCTCCATCTATAGTGGTGGGTGGAGGGAGCCTTCTGCTGTACTGTCCTGTCTCCATCTATAGTGGTGGGTGGGTGGAGGGAGCCTTCTGCTGTACTGTCCTGTCTCCATCTATAGTGGTGGGTGGTGGAGGGAGCCTTCTGCTGTACTGTCCTGTCTCCATCTATAGTGGTGGGTGGTGGAGGGAGCCTTCTGCTGTACTGTCCTGTCTCCATCTATAGTGGTGGGTGGTGGAGGGAGCCTTCTGCTGTACTGTCCTGTCTCCATCTATAGTGGTGGGTGGGGAGGAGCCTTCTGCTGTACTGTCCTGTCTCCATCTATAGTGGTGGGTGGAGGGAGCCTTCTGCTGTACTGTCCTGTCTCCATCTATAGTGGTGGGTGGAGGGAGCCTTCTGCTGTACTGTCCTGTCTCCATCTATAGTGGTGGGTGGGAGGGAGCCTTCTGCTGTACTGTCCTGTCTCCATCTATAGTGGTGGGTGGGAGGGAGCCTTCTGCTGTACTGTCCTGTCTCCATCTATAGTGGTGGGTGGTGGAGGAGCCTTCTGCTGTACTGTCCTGTCTCCATCTATAGTGGTGGGTGGTGGAGGGAGCCTTCTGCTGTACTGTCCTGTCTCCATCTATAGTGGTGGGTGGTGGAGGAGCCTTCTGCTGTACTGTCCTGTCTCCATCTATAGTGGTGGGTGGTGGAGGGAGCCTTCTGCTGTACTGTCCTGTCTCCATCTATAGTGGTGGGTGGGGGAGGAGCCTTCTGCTGTACTGTCCTGTCTCCATCTATAGTGGTGGGTGGTGGAGGAGCCTTCTGCTGTACTGTCCTGTCTCCATCTATAGTGGTGGGTGGGTGGAGGGAGCCTTCTGCTGTACTGTCCTGTCTCCATCTATAGTGGTGGGTGGGGGAGGAGCCTTCTGCTGTACTGTCCTGTCTCCATCTATAGTGGTGGGTGGGGGAGGGAGCCTTCTGCTGTACTGTCCTGTCTCCATCTATAGTGGTGGGTGGGGGAGGGAGCCTTCTGCTGTACTGTCCTGTCTCCATCTATAGTGGTGGGTGGGGGAGGGAGCCTTCTGCTGTACTGTCCTGTCTCCATCTATAGTGGTGGGTGGGGGAGGGAGCCTTCTGCTGTACTGTCCTGTCTCCATCTATAGTGGTGGGTGGAGGAGGGAGCCTTCTGCTGTACTGTCCTGTCTCCATCTATAGTGGTGGGTGGGGGAGGGAGCCTTCTGCTGTACTGTCCTGTCTCCATCTATAGTGGTGGGTGGGGGAGGGAGCCTTCTGCTGTACTGTCCTGTCTCCATCTATAGTGGTGGGTGGGTGGAGGGGAGCCTTCTGCTGTACTGTCCTGTCTCCATCTATAGTGGTGGGTGGGGAGGGAGCCTTCTAGCTGTACTGTCCTGTCTCCATCTATAGTGGTGGGTGGGGGAGGGAGCCTTCTGCTGTACTGTCCTGTCTCCATCTATAGTGGTGGGTGGGGGGGAGGGAGCCTTCTGCTGTACTGTCCTGTCTCCATCTATAGTGGTGGGTGGGGGAGGAGCCTTCTGCTGTACTGTCCTGTCTCCATCTATAGTGGTGGGTGGGGGAGGAGCCTTCTGCTGTACTGTCCTGTCTCCATCTATAGTGGTGGGTGGGGGAGGGAGCCTTCTGCTGTACTGTCCTGTCTCCATCTATAGTGGTGGGTGGGGGAGGGAGCCTTCTGCTGTACTGTCCTGTCTCCATCTATAGTGGTGGGTGGGGGAGGGAGCCTTCTGCTGTACTGTCCTGTCTCCATCTATAGTGGTGGGTGGGGGAGGAGCCTTCTGCTGTACTGTCCTGTCTCCATCTATAGTGGTGGGTGGGGAGGGAGCCTTCTGCTGTACTGTCCTGTCTCCATCTATAGTGGTGGGTGGGTGGAGGGAGCCTTCTGCTGTACTGTCCTGTCTCCATCTATAGTGGTGGGTGGGTGGAGGGAGCCTTCTGCTGTACTGTCCTGTCTCCATCTATAGTGGTGGGTGGGGGAGGGAGCCTTCTGCTGTACTGTCCTGTCTCCATCTATAGTGGTGGGTGGGGGAGGGAGCCTTCTGCTGTACTGTCCTGTCTCCATCTATAGTGGTGGGTGGGTGGAGGGAGCCTTCTGCTGTACTGTCCTGTCTCCATCTATAGTGGTGGGTGGGGGAGGAGCCTTCTGCTGTACTGTCCTGTCTCCATCTATAGTGGTGGGTGGGGGAGGGAGCCTCTACTGTACTGTCCTGTCTCCATCTCCATCTATAGTGGTGGGTGGGGAGAGAGCCTTCTGCTGTACTGTCCTGTCTCCATCTATAGTGGTGGGTGGGTGGAGGGAGCCTTCTACTGTACTGTCCTGTCTCCATCTATAGTGGTGGGTGGGTGGAGGGAGCCTTCTGCTGTACTGTCCTGTCTCCATCTATAGTGGTGGGTGGAGGGAGCCTTCTGCTGTACTGTCCTGTCTCCATCTATAGTGGTGGGTGGGGGAGGGAGCCTTCTGCTGTACTGTCCTGTCTCCATCTATAGTGGTGGGTGGGGGAGGGAGCCTTCTGCTGTACTGTCCTGTCTCCATCTATAGTCGTGGGTGGGGGAGGAGCCTTCTGCTGTACTATCCTGTCTCCATCTATAGTGGTGGGTGGGGGAGGAGCCTTCTGCTGTACTGTCCTGTCTCCATCTATAGTGGTGGGTGGGTGGAGGGAGCCTTCTGCTGTACTGTCCTGTCTCCATCTATAGTGGTGGGTGGGGGAGGGAGCCTTCTGCTGTACTGTCCTGTCTCCATCTATAGTGGTGGGTGGGTGGAGGGAGCCTTCTGCTGTACTGTCCTGTCTCCATCTATAGTGGTGGGTGGGGGAGGGAGCCTTCTGCTGTACTGTCCTGTCTCCATCTATAGTGGTGGGTGGGGGAGGGAGCCTTCTGCTGTACTGTCCTGTCTCCATCTATAGTGGTGGGTGGGGGAGGGAGCCTTCTGCTGTACTGTCCTGTCTCCATCTATAGTCGTGGATGGGGGAGGAGCCTTCTGCTGTACTATCCTGTCTCCATCTATAGTGGTGGGTGGGGGAGGAGCCTTCTGCTGTACTGTCCTGTCTCCATCTATAGTGGTGGGTGGGTGGAGGGAGCCTTCTGCTGTACTGTCCTGTCTCCATCTATAGTGGTGGGTGGGGGAGGGAGCCTTCTGCTGTACTGTCCTGTCTCCATCTATAGTGGTGGGTGGGTGGAGGGAGCCTTCTGCTGTACTGTCCTGTCTCCATCTATAGTGGTGGGTGGGGGAGGGAGCCTTCTGCTGTACTGTCCTGTCTCCATCTATAGTGGTGGGTGGGTGGAGGGAGCCTTCTGCTGTACTGTCCTGTCTCCATCTATAGTGGTGGGTGGAGGGAGCCTTCTGCTGTACTGTCCTGTCTCCATCTATAGTGGTGGGTGGGGAGGAGCCTTCTGCTGTACTGTCCTGTCTCCATCTATAGTGGTAGGTGGGGGAGGAGCCTTGTACTGCACTGCCCTCTCTCTCTCTCTCCATCTATGTATATGGTAAGAATATTGGACTCAGAGTTCTGTCCTCCCTCAGACAGCCTCGCCCCCTGACCATCAGGGTTTTCGGGGTTCTACATTCATCGTCATTTGGACGAAAATGTGGAAATTGATCACTTCCGAGTTCTTGCTGTCCTTGTGTGGTGACGCACTGTGACGTGATCCTTGTGTGGTGACGCTTGTGCTCTACTGTTGGTGACGCACTGTGACATGATCCTTGTGTGGTGACGCTTGAGCTCTACAGTTGGTGACGCTTGTGCTCTACGGTTGGTGACGCACTGTGACGTGATCCTTGTGTGGTGACGTGTGCAGTGACGTGATCTTTATGTGTGACGGCTGGCGACGTGTACCGTCACGCGATCCTTGTGTGGTGACGGCTGGTGACGTGTACCGTCACGCGATCCTTGTGTGGTGACGTCAGGTTGGTGACGTGTACTGTGACGTTCTTGTCACTACTGTAATTTCTCCTTCTCTTTGCTTATACGTCAGAAATCGTGGGTGGAATACAAGTACTATGTGATCATGAGCCCTATAAGGTCGTGTGAGCGATGCTGTGGGGTATTAAAATGATCAAGGTTCGTTGAATGAAAGGAAAAGACGACCACGGTATTAGAATGATTAAGGTTCGTTGAATGACAGTAAAAAGCGACCACAGTATTAGGATTATTAAGGTTTGTTGAATGAGAGGAAAAAGCGACCACGCTATTAGAATGATTAAGGTTTGTTGAATGACAGTAAAAAATATTAGAATAATTAAGGTTTGTTGAATGACAGTAAAAAGTGACCACAGTATTAGGATTATTAAGGTTTGTTGAATGACAGTAAAAAGCGACCACAGTATTAGGATTATTAAGGTTCGTTGAATGACAGTAAAAAGCGACCACAGTATTAGGATTATTAAGGTTCGTTGAATGACAGTAAAAAATATTAGAATGATTAAGGTTTGTTGAATGACTGTAAAAAGTGACCACGCTATTAGGATTATTAAGGTTTGTTGAATGACAGTAAAAAGCGACCACAGTATTAGGATTATTAAGGTTCGTTGAATGACAGTAAAAAATATTAGAATGATTAAGGTCCGTTGAATGACAGTAGAAAGCGACCACAGTATTAGAATGATTAAGGTCCGTTGAATGACAGTAAAAAGCGACCACGGTATTAGAATGATTAAGGTCCGTTGAATGACAGTAAAAAGCGACCACGGTATTAGGATTATTAAGGTCCGTTGAATGACAGTAGAAAGCGACCACAGTATTAGAATGATTAAGGTCCGTTGAATGACAGTAAAAAATATTAGAATGATTAAGGTCCGTTGAATGACAGTAAAAAATATTAGAATGATTACGGTTCGTTGAATGACAGTAAAAAGCGACCACGGTATTAGAATGATTAAGGTCCGTTGAATGACAGTAGAAAGCGACCAGGTCTGAATTGACTTCATGTTTAATGGGCTGGTGACTGCGTGTGTGTGTGTGGGACGCTCCGCCTTCGCTGGAGGAGGGTGAATAGTGGAATCTCGCATTCCACGTGAGTGGAGTTAAGCTGCCATGTGCCGTAGTTAGGGTACGCAAACACGGTACAAACCCCCAGAGCAGCAGCACCTGGTGGTCTTCAAGGGGGTCTTCACACACAGGCCCCCCTCCCACCTCGGGTAGGTCCAGGATGTTGGATACGGTCGGTGGTCGACCAAGCTGTTGGGAGCGGTAGCAGGCCCTCAGGCCTACGTAGCACACACACACACACACACACACACACACACACACACAGCCAGGCGGGTCTGAAACGGCGACGCTCCGACCCCTTTTGGCGTAGTACGACGGAGCCAGCCCGCGCCACGAGACGACCCTTGGAGCACGACGGTACGACCCCTTACCACACGACGGTACGACCCTACCACACGACGGTACGGCCTTGCCACACGACGGTACGACTCTACCACACGACTGGACGACCCAACCACACGACTGGACGACCCTGCCACACGACTGGACGACCCTACCACACGACTGGACGACCCTGCCACACGACTGGACGACCCTACCACACGACTGGACGACCCTACCACACGACTGGACGACCCCTACCACACGACTGGACGACCCTACCACACGACTGGACGACACTGCCACACGACTGGACGACCCTACCACACGACTGGACGACCCTACCACACGACTGGACGACCCTGCCACACGACGCTACGACCCCTACCACACGACTGGACGACCCTACCACACGACTGGACGACCCCTACCACACGACTGGACGACCCTTCGCCCCGATGGTACAGTTCTTGGGTCCGTACCGTCTCAGATAACAGACCATGATGGCCCGTACCGTCTCAGATAACAGACCATGATGGCCCGTACCGTCTCAGATAACAGACCATGATGGGCTGTACCGTCTCAGATAACAGACCATGATGGGCCGTACCGTCTCAGATAACAGACCATGATGGGGCCGTACCGTCTCAGATAACAGACCATGATGGCCCGTACCGTCTCAGATAACAGACCATGATGGCCCGTACCGTCTCAGATAACAGACCATGATGGGGCCGTACCGTCTCAGATAACAGACCATGATGGGCTGTACCGTCTCAGAAAACAGACCATGATGGGCTGTACCGTCTCAGATAACAGACCATGATGGGCTGTACCGTCTCAGAAAACAGACCATGATGGGCTGTACCGTCTCAGATAACAGACCATGATGGGCCGTACCGTCTCAGATAACAGGGCATGATGGGGCCGTACCGTCTCAGATAACAGACCATGATGGCCCGTACCGTCTCAGATAACAGACCATGATGGGCCGTACCGTCTCAGATAACAGACCATGATGGGCCGTACCGTCTCAGATAACAGACCATGATGGGCTGTACCGTCTCAGATAACAGACCATGATGGGCTGTACCGTCTCAGATAACAGACCATGATGGGCTGTACCGTCTCAGATAACAGACCATGATGGGCTGTACCGTCTCAGAAAACAGACCATGATGGGCTGTACCGTCTCAGATAACAGACCATGATGGGCTGTACCGTCTCAGATAACAGACCATGATGGGCTGTACCGTCTCAGATAACAGACCATGATGGGCTGTACCGTCTCAGATAACAGACCATGATGGGGCGTACCGTCTCAGATAACAGACCATGATGGGCTGTACCGTCTCAGATAACAGACCATGATGGGCTATACCGTCTCAGATAACAGACCATGATGGGCCGTACCGTCTCAGATAACAGACCATGATGGGCCGTACCGTCTCAGATAACAGACCATGATGGGGCCGTCCCGTCTCAGATAACAGACCATGATGGGCTGTACCGTCCCAGATAACAGACCATGATGGGGCGTACCGTCTCAGATAACAGACCATGATGGGCTGTACCGTCTCAGATAACAGACCATGATGGGCTGTACCGTCTCAGATAACAGACCATGATGGGGCCGTACCGTCTCAGATAACAGACCATGATGGGGCTGTCCCGTCTCAGATAACAGACCATGATGGGGCTGTACCGTCCCAGATAACAGACCATGATGGGGCGTACCGTCTCAGATAACAGACCATGATGGGCTGTACCGTCTCAGATAACAGACCATGATGGGGCGTACCGTCTCAGATAACAGACCATGATGGGGCGTACCGTCTCAGATAACAGACCATGATGGGGCGTACCGTCTCAGATAACAGACCATGATGGGCTGTACCGTCTCAGGTAACAGACCATGATGGGTGGCACTGTCTTGCTCCAGAGGTTACTTAGCGCTGCGCGTCAACACCTGTAGACTGGATGGTCGTAAGTGCTGTGAAGGCACAGGCGTATATGACCGGTAGTGAGGTAGAGTGTGTGCGTGCGTGTGTGTGTGTGTGTGTGGTGAAGGTTGTTCATGCAATATGTGTGTGTGTGTGTGTGTGTGTGTGTGTAATGAGTTGAGGTATTTAGGTCAGGTGGGTGGATTGTAGCGGGACTGTGGTGGATGGCCAGTAGAGAGAGAGAGAGAAGGGTTCAGCCTTTGGCCAAGAGGAGGTGGAGGGAGGAGGAGGTGGAGGTGGAGGGAGGAGGTGGAGGTGGTGTGCGAGTGGCGGGGTTTCTTGTAGCGTTGCTGCCTCCCGCCTCCCTCGTACCTTGTACTTTTTAGGGAGGTTCCTTGAACGCTCTGTAACCCAGTCACGTCCACCGGGCGAGACGGCAAATCATATAAGACTGGCGTGTTCGTGTGTGGTGTGTGTGTGTGGTGTGTGTGTGTGTGGTGTGGTGTGTGTGTGTGGTGTGTGTGTGTGTGTGTGTGTGTGTGTGTGTGTGTGTGTGTGAGCTCGGGGCAAGGGAAGAGTATGTGCACAAGTTTGCATCTTGGTCATGAGAGAGAATGGGATCTTATTTGAAAGCTGTTTTACGGTCGCTGGGGAGGCGTTTGATGGCGTCCAAACCGAAGAGGAGAAAGCGTGACCCGTGCGTGTCTAGGGAGTGTACCTTCCACTTGGTTTTATGTCTGGCGTGGTGACATTTACATCTGGGATGTGGGTGGTGGGGGAGGCGCCTGTGGTCTTTGCTTGTCGAACCAGTCCCGGGACAACTGTATATTTTTTTGGTCACTGTGTGGGGTGTATGTTTCGGGGGAGGAGGAGGTCTGTGGATGTGCGAGTGGAGGTTCACAGTGTACGTCTGCGATGGAGAACCTGGTGACGTCTTTTTTGGGTGGAGGGGGGTCTTCTACTACCCCCCCACACAGCTTAACTAGCCTCAGGCTGTTCAGTCGTTAGTCGACCAAGCTGTTGGAAGCCGCAGGCCTCCTCCCCATAGACCCCCAACAGCCTGGCTGGTCTGTTACACTCTGATTTGTGGTCAGTCACCGCGGTCGAAGTGATGGTGGGGGAGCCCCATGCTCATCCTGTGTGAGCGGTAGCGCCAAAGGTACACTTCGTAGGCACTTGTCCATTCCATTCTCGGACTCCACTACCGTACGTCCCAGGCTGTTGCTGGGCTCATGGTGTTATTGTAGTGGAAAGCAACATTACAAGCAGTTTATGTGTGTGTGTGTGTGTGTGTGTGTGTGTGTGTGTGTGTGTGTGTGGACTATGTCTTAGATTAGGTAAATTAGGAGAATAGGGCAACACTAAACATTTAGACTTCATCATTTATCACACTTTTGTTTACTCGATACATAATATGTCTTCCCTAACTCTCCAGTGTCAGCTTTGTTTACAAACCAATTGGGATAATATAATGGCCCAAAGATACGTCTAATTTGACTACATTCATCCACCAGACTTATGGGCTCACATATCCGTAGCGATCTTAACAACATAGACATAACTATAGACATTATCATAGAAGAATCACGTACAGAAACGTGAGGAATGTGTATATCTCACACAGAGAGTTGGTCGGTTTCCTGTAGATGGTGAAGGACAAGTGAGCAGGTTTCCAGGTTATCAACACAGCAAAGGAAGGACAGTTTGCCTTCTTTTTCCCCACTCAGTCTTGAATTTGAGGTTGGGATGTATGTGTTGGGATGAATGTGTTGGGATAAATGTGTTGGGACGGATGGCAAGATGGCCACAAGGGGACCCACACATCCTCCACGTACATGTGAACCAGACCTTCACATGATGACAACCATTGATTGGAAATTAGAATATGACAGACTCGAACTATTCCATATAGACGTTGCTCTGGATGGGACCAGATGGATCCCCCACCACCACACCATATTCCTGTCTCATCAAATGGCCATCATCATTATCATCTTCATCATCTTCATCTTCATCATCTTCTTCATCTTCTTCATCTTCTTCATCTTCATCTTGCGTTGCCGACTTGTGGTTTCGAGTGGCCCAGCCAGAGGTTTACGTCAGGGTAAATACTTCTTGGCGAAGCTACTGATGATAATAATGGTTACGTGATTATGATAATGATAATTGTAGTAATGATAATGATAATATATGTCAGTATGAATATGACACAAGACTTTCCATTTGTTTTTCCAGTTTTTTTCTTAGGGTTTTGTATCCCTTCACGACTGGGTCTGGGACCCTACATTACTTTACTATACATCTTATGTATATCTTGCGTTTGGTTACGGGGTCTTCTACCCCCACAGCTGGGTTTGGAACCTTACGTATACCTTACGATGGTTTGGGAGGTCTTCTACCCCCACAGCTGGGACCTTACCTTACGTTTACCTTACGATGGTTTGGGAGGTCTTCTACCCCCACAGCTGGGACCTTACCTTACGTTTACCTTACGATGGTTTGGGAGGTCTTCTACCCCCACAGCTGGGACCTTACCTTACGTTTACCTTACGATGGTTTGGGAGGTCTTCTACCCCCACAGCTGGGACCTTACCTTACGTTTACCTTACGATGGTTTGGGAGGTCTTCTGCCCCCAGAACTGGGTCTGAGACCTTACCTTACCTTACGATGGTGTGGGAGGTCTTCTGCTCCTAGAACTGGGTCTGGGACCTTACCTTACCTTACGTATACCTTACGATGGTTTAGGAGGTCTTCTACCCCCACAGCTGGGTCTAGGACTTTACCTTACCTTACGTTTACCTTACGATGGTTTGGGAGGTCTTCTACCCCCAGACCTGGGTCTGGGACTTTACCTTACCTTACGTTTACTTTACGATGGTTTGGGAGGTCTTCTACCCCAACAGCTGGGACCTTACCTTACCTTACGTATACCTTACAATGGTTTGGGAGGTCTTCTACCCCCACAGCTGGGTTTGGGACCTTACCTTACCTTACGTATACCTTACGATGGTTTGGGAGGTCTTCCACCCCCACAGCTGGGACCTTACCTTACCTTACGTTTACCTGACGATGGTGTGGGAGGTCTTCTACCCCCACAGCTGGGACCTTACCTTACGTTTACCTTACGATGGTTTGGGAGGTCTTCTGCCCCCAGAACTGGGTCTGAGACCTTACCTTACCTTACGATGGTGTGGGAGGTCTTCTGCTCCCAGAACTGGGTCTGGGACCTTACGTTACCTTACGTATACCTTACGATGGTTTAGGAGGTCTTCTACCCCCACAGCTGGGTCTGGGATCTTACCTTACCTTACGTATACCTTACGATGGTTTGGGAGGTCTTCTACCCTCACAGCTGGGACCTTACCTTACCTTACGATGGTTTGGGAGGTCTTCTACCCCCACAGCTGGGTCTGGGATCTTACCTTACCTTACGTATACCTTACGATGGTTTGGGAGGTCTTCTATCCCCCACAGCTGGGTCTGGGACCTTACGTTACCTTACGTTTACCTTATGATGGTTTGGGAGGTCTTCTACCCCTACAGCTGGGACCTTACCTTACCTTACGATGGTTTGGGAGGTCTTCTATCCCCCACAGCTGGGTCTGGGACCTTACCTTACCTTACGTACACCTTACGATGGTTTGGGAGGTCTTCTACCCCCACAGCTGGGACCTTACCTTACCTTACGATGGTTTGGGAGGTCTTCTACCCCCACAGCTGGGTCTGGGATCTTACCTTACCTTACGTATACCTTACGATGGTTTGGGAGGTCTTCTACCCCCACAGCTGGGACCTTACCTTACCTTACGATGGTTTGGGAGGTCTTCTACCCCCACAGCTGGGTCTGGGATCTTACCTTACCTTACGTACACCTTACGATGGTTTGGGAGGTCTTCTACCCCCACAGCTGGGACCTTACCTTACCTTACGATGGTTTGGGAGGTCTTCTATCCCCCACAGCTGGGTCTGGGACCTTACCTTACCTTACGTACACCTTACGATGGTTTGGGAGGTCTTCTACCCCCACAGCTGGGACCTTACCTTACCTTACGATGGTTTGGGAGGTCTTCTACCCCCACAGCTGGGTCTGGGATCTTACCTTACCTTAAGTACACCTTACGATGATTTGGGAGGTCTTCTACCCCCACAGCTGGGTCTGGGATCTTACCTTACCTTACGTACACCTTACGATGGTTTGGGAGGTCTTCTACCCTCACAGCTGGGACCTTACCTTACCTTACGATGGTTTGGGGGTCTTCTGCCCCTGCCATCTAGATCTGGGACCATACATCACTGATTAACTTTGTCTTTATGACCTGTTGTGTCTTCCCTTTGGGGAGGTTGCTGCTGGTGTGTCCCCAGTTGGTGAGGGACGCTTCAAGCTGGTGGTGAAGTGGGATCCAGCTCTGGCAGCTGGTTCTTGTCGTCGTAGGGCGTGGAAGATAAGCTTACTGTGTGCTCGGATGAGTCCGTCTGACCACAGCTTGAATTGATAACCCGTACTGGGCTAAGGCCATCACCCCAGCTTAATCTTGTATCCATGCTGGGATGAGCGCATCTCTCCCCAGCTTAATCTTGTATCCATGCTGGGATGAGCACATCTCTCCCCAGCTTAATCTTGTATCCATGCTGGGATGAGCACATCTCTCCCCAGCTTAATCTTGTATCCATGCTGGGATGAGCACATCTCTCCCCAGCTTAATCTTGTATCCATGCTGGGATGAGCGCATCTCTCCCCAGCTTAATCTTGTATCCATGCTGGGATGAGCGCATCTCTCCCCAGCTTAATCTTGTATCCATGCTGGGATGAGCGCATCTCTCCCCAGCTTAATCTTGTATCCATGCTGGGATGAGCACATCTCTCCCCAGCTTAATCTTGTATCCATGCTGGGATGAGCGCATCTCTCCCCAGCTTAATCTTGTATCCATGCTGAGATGAGCACATCTCTCCCCAGCTTAATCTGACACCATTTACTTGCTTTCATCCGACACGTGTGCTTAGCTGAGCGCATATCTCCCCCAGCTTAACCTGATGCCCATGGTGGGCTAAGCTCCTCCGTCCCCCCAGCTTAATCTGGCTCTTGTCCTCAGCTGGTTTCATCTGACGCCTGTGTTGTGGGAAAGCCCATCTGTCCCCCCCCCCCACACACACAGCTTAATCTGACACTTGCCCTCAACCGGTTTCCCTTGAGGCAAGTGTGGGGTTGATGTGGGCAGGTGTACCCACGAACTGGTGTAGTGTGTGTGTGGGTGTATGTGTGGGTGTATCACTGCCGTTATTCGGGTGGTGGAGGAGGTGTGTGTGTGTGTGTGTGTGGTGTGTGTGTGTGTGTGTGTGTGTGTGTGGTGTGTGTGTGTGTGTGTGTGTGTGTGGTGTGTGTGTGTGTGTGTGGTGTGTGTGTGTGTGGTGTGTGTGTGTGTGTGTGTGTGTGTGTGGTGTGTGTGTGTGTGTGTGTGGTGTGTGTGTGTGTGGTGTGTGTGTGTGTGTGTGTGGTGTGTGTGTGTGTGTGGTGTGTGTGTGTGTGGTGTGTGGTGTGTGTGTGTGTGTGTGTGTGTGTGTGTGTGTTGTGTGTGGTGTGTGTGTGTGTGTGTGTGGTGTGGTGTGTGTGTGTGTGTGTGTGTGTGTGTGTGGTGTGTGTGTGTGTGTGTGTGTGTGTGTGTGTGTGTGTGTGTGTGGTGTGTGTGTGTGTGTGTGTGTGTGGTGTGTGTGTGTGTGTGTGTGTGTGGTGTGTGTGTGTGTGTGTGTGTGTGGTGTGTGTGTGTGTGTGGTGTGGTGTGTGGTGTGTGTGTGTGTGTGTGGTGTGTGTGTGTGTGGTGTGTGGTGTGTGTGTGTGTGTGTTGTGTGTGGTGTGTGTGTGTGTGTGTGGTGTGGTGTGTGTGTGTGTGTGTGTGTGTGTGTGTGTGGTGTGTGTGTGTGTGTGGTGTGTGTGTGTGTGTGTGTGTGTGTGTGTGTGTGGTGTGTGTGTGGTGTGTGTGGTGTGTGTGGTGTGTGGTGTGTGTGTGTGGTGTGTGTGTGGTGTGTGTGGTGTGTGTGTGGTGTGTGTGGTGTGTGTGTGGTGTGTGTGTGGTGTGTGTGTGTGTGTGTGTGTGTGTGTGTGTGGTATGACCTTATACGACGCCTCCCTCTCTGATGGCCCGTCTTGACCCACCTCCTGGTACACTGGCTTTTATAAGACCAGCTTCAGCCACCACCATGGCTTTATATGATGATATAAAGGCCAGAGGTGGGTGGTGAACACAGGTGGTGTGGGTGTGTGGTGAACACAGGTGGTGTGGGTGTGTGGTGAACACAGGTGGTGTGGGTGTGTGGTGAAGGTGGTGTGGGTGTGTGGTGAACACAGGTGGTGTGGGTGTGTGGTGAACACAGGTGGTGTGGGTGTGTGGTGAACACAGGTGGTGTGGGTGTGTGGTGAACACAGGCGGTGTGGGTGTGTGGTGAACACAGGTGGTGTGGGTGTGTGGTGAACACAGGTGGTGTGGGTGTGTGGTGAACACTGGCAGTCAGGTGGTGTGGGTGGCGAAGACCTTCAGCCAGATGGTGGTGGAGTGGTGGAGGAGGTGGAGTACCGTTACCCACACCTCGTCTATGGCGTCCCCACACATGGCCACCCAGCCATGTGTGGGGACGCCACCGCGCCCGTCCCTACGCGTCTCCCATCTGTCCTCACATGGTCAGAGGCAGGTTGGGCGGGGTGGGCGGGTGGGTGGGCGGCATACAGAACACACACGACACCACCACTGCGTGGGTTGTGGGAGAGGCCCGCCCACTCCACCGCTATCCTCACCCCGGGGTAAAAACTGGCCCACCCCCCTGGCTTATGTGGGTCACTTGCCTTGGGCGGGCGGCCGGGCTCACCTGCTGCTCCTAACTCTACACCCACAGCTCCCCCACACACCCCCACACACCCCCACAACCTATCCTAGTCGTCCACTTCCCTATCCACACGCCATCGTCTTACTTCATCAGGTCTCTGTGTTACCTGTCCTTCCCGTTTACCACCAAGACGCACCTGTTCTCCACACCTGTACCACCAGTGTGGGTGTGGGGGTGTGTGTGTGTGTGTGGGAAGAGCGAGAGGTAGTGTGGGTGTGGGTGAGAGCGGCGGGCGCCACGCCCACGTCTTCTGTGGCCAGGGTCAAGGTTATTGCCCGACATACTTTACAGTCTTTGGTGGGCGCTGCCTGTACCCTGCTGTACCTGGACCTGAGGCCATGCTGTACCCTGCTGTAGTGCTGTACCTCGACCTGAAGCCATGCTGTACCCTGCTGTACCTGGACCTGAGGCCATGCTGTACCCTGCTGTAGTGCTGTACCTGGACCTGAGGCCATGCTGATGCTGTACCCTGCTGTACTGCTGTACCTCGACCTGAAGCCATGCTGTACCCTGCTGTACCTCGACCTGAGGCCAGGCTGTACCCTGCTGTACTGCTGTACCTCGACCTGAGGCCATGCTGTACTGCTGTACCTCGACCTGAGGCCAGGCTGTACCCTGCTGTACTGCTGTACCTGGACCTGAGGCCAGGCTGTACCCTGCTGTAGTGCTGTACCTCGACCTGAGGCCAAGCTGTACCCTGCTGTACTGCTGTACCTCGACCTGAGGCCAAGCTGTACCCTGCTGTACTGCTGTACCTCGACCTGAAGCCAGGCTGTACCCTGCTGTACTGCTGTACCTCGACCTGAAGCCAGGCTGTACCCTGCTGTAGTGCTGTACCTCGACCTGAGGCCAGGCTGTACCCTGCTGTACTGCTGTACCTCGACCTTAAGCCAGGCTGTACCCTGCTGTAGTGCTGTACCTCGACCTGAGACCAGGCTGTACCCTGCTGTAGTGCTGTACCTCGACCTGAGATCAGGCTGTACCCTGCAGTACTGCTGTACCTCGACCTGAAGCCATGCTGTACTGCTGTACCTGGACCTGAAGCCAGGCTGTACCCTGCTGTACTGCTGAACCTGGACCTGAAGCCAGGCTGTACCCTGCTGTACTGCTGTACCTGGACCTGAAGCCAGGCTGAACCCTGCTGTAGTACTGTACCTCGACCTGAGGCCAGGCTGTACCCTGCTGTAGTACTGTACCTCGACCTGAGGCCATGCTGTACCCTGCTGTACTGCTGTACCTGGACCTGAGGCCAGGCTGTACCCTGCTGTACTGCTGTACCTGGACCTGAGGCCAGGCTGTACCCTGCTGTAGTACTGTACCTCGACCTGAGGCCAGGCTGTACCCTGCTGTACTGCTGTACCTCGACCTGAAGCCATGCTGTACCCTGCTGTACTGCTGTACCTCGACCTGAGGCCAGGCTGTACCCTGCTGTACTGCTGTACCTCGACCTGAGGCCATGCTGTACCCTGCTGTAGTGCTGTACCTCGACCTGAGGCCAGGCTGTACCCTGCAGTACTGCTGTACCTCGACCTGAGGCCAGGCTGTACCCTGCTGAACTGCTGTACCTCGACCTGAAGCCATGCTGTACCCTGCTGTAGTGCTGTACCTCGACCTGAGGCCAGGCTGTACCCTGCTGTAGTGCTGTACCTCGACCTGAGGCCAGGCTGTACCCTGCTGTAGTGCTGTACCTCGACCTGAAGCCATGCTGTACCCTGCTGTAGTACTGTACCTCGACCTGAGACCAGGCTGTACCCTGCTGTAGTACTGTACCTCGACCTGAGGCCAGGCTGTACCGTGCTGTAGTGCTGTACCTCGACCTGAGGCCAGGCTGTACCCTGCTGTAGTACTGTACCTCGACCTGAGGCCAGGCTGTACCCTGCTGTAGTACTGTACCTCGACCTGAGGCCAGGCTGTACCCTGCTGTAGTGCTGTACCTCGACCTGAGACCAGGCTGTACCCTGCTGTAGTGCTGTACCTCGACCTGAGACCAGGCTGTACCCTGCTGTAGTGCTGTACCTCGACCTGAGACCAGGCTGTACCCTGCTGTAGTGCTGTACCTCGACCTGAGGCCAGGCTGTACCCTGCTGTAGTGCTGTACCTCGACCTGAGGCCATGCTGTACCCTGCTGTACTGCCGTACCTCGACCTGAAGCCAGGCTGTACCCTGCTGTAGTGCTGTACCTGGACCTGAGGCCATGCTGTACCTGCTGTAGTGCTGTACCTCGACCTGAGACCAGGCTGTACATTTCTGTACTGCTGTACCTCGACCTGAGGCCAGGCTGTACTGCTGTACCTCGACCTGAGGCCAGGCTGTACCCTGCTGTAGTGCTGTACCTCGACCTGAGACCAGGCTGTACCCTGCTGTAGTGCTGTACCTATGAGCCATAAGATCGATAGTCCTGTGGCCTACTTCCGGCCCTGCTCTCCACCTTGCCCCTCACATAGCGTGGGTTGCACAGTCTATTGTTCACCTGTGAATCGAATTGATATGTTCCATTTACAGGGGTACAATGTTAAGTGCCCCTGGCGAGTTGTAAGGGAAAGTTGTGGTAGAGAGAGAGAGAGAGAGAGAGAGAGAGAGAGAGAGAGAGAGAGAGAGAGACTACGGAGAAACAGTGCTGTTTCAGAAGTGGTAGAAGATATGTGGATCATGTGTTTGGTTTTGAGAAAGTGTTTTGGGAAGTACTAAGAGAAACAAGGATTTGTGTGTGGCATTATTCATCTGGAGAAAGCATATGATAGAGTTGATAGAGACGCGTTGTGGAAGGTCTTTCAGATATATGGTGTGATAGGAAAACAACCAGAAGTTGTGGGAAGTTTTTTTTTTATCAAGAGTGTAAGGCGTGTGTGCGAGTAGGAAGAGAGAAGAGCGAGTGGTTACAGGTGAAGGATGGATTGCGGCAAGGGTGGGTGATTTCACTATGGCTGCTCGATATGTTTATAGATGGGGAGGTAAAATGAAGTGTCTTAGAGAAAGGGGTGAGCATATAGTCTGTAGGGAATGAGGGTGGCTTAGGAAGTGAGTCAGTTATTGTTTGCTGATGACACAGCCCTAGTGGCTTATTCGAGTGAGAAACTGTAGAAGTTGGTGACTGAGTTTTGCAGACTATATGAAAGTAGGAAGTTGGGAGTAAATGTGAACATCAGGAAGATTATTAGGTTTAGAAGTGTAGGGGAACAGGTTCTTTTTGGTGTGTGCGTTTGGATGGAGAAAATTTGGAGGATATGAAGTAATTGAGAGACATGGGAATGGACATGACAGCCAATGGTACCATGGAGACGGAAGTCAGTCATAGTTGGGTGAGGGATCAGAGATTGTCGGAACTTTGAGAAATGGGAAGAAAAACCAATGATGGTATTATTCAAGGCGCTAATTCTGTCACGAATTAAACATTGCTGTGTTTATAACATCACTCAACAAAGCAGGCGACATTGCAAATACAGTGTCCAGGGATGTTTCCTAACCCATATTAACGTGGTAGAGGAACGGAACTACAGTGAATGACTGAGACAGTACTGTCTGGAGAGCACAGACGGGAGTGGTGTATCACCGTCTATATCAGGAGATCCCAGAAGGTGCGCTTCCCAGTTGACAGTCGGAAATAACACCCCTAGTTACACATCCGGGGCCCAAGACTCTTCAACACTTTGCCGTCTGCCGCCACGAACAGCCAGGGATGCTGCACGGTAGAGAAATTCAGGTGTACAGTGGACAGGTACCCACAAAGTGTACCAGGCTGTGGGGGGGCTGTGTGTAGGGCGTGAGGGCTGCGGCTTCGAACAGCCTGGTCGACCAACGACCCAACTCAGCAGCCTTGGGCCCAGCCCGGGCTGTGGGGTTGAAGACCATCCAAAGACTCCACACGAAACGGCAGGTTTGATCGAGTGAATGATTAAAGGATAACAGAGAATTGTGGTGATAAGAAGAGTGTGGTTGAGAGAGCAGAAGAAGGTGTGCTGAAATGGTTTGGACATATGGAGAGAATGAGTGAGGAGAGGTTGACAAAGAGGATGTAGGTGTCAGAAGTGGAAGAGGGTTGGAGGAAGGGGAGGGGAAGAGAAGTTGGAGGCCAACTTGGAGATGCGTTGATGGAGTGATAAAGATTTTGAGTGATCGGGACCTTGAACATACAAGGTTGTGTAAGGCATGCACGTGATAGAGTGAATTATATCGATGTGGCTTACGGGGAGCGACGAGCTGTCAATGGACCGAACCTAGGCTTGTTGAAAAAAAAAAAAAAAAACGTGGGACACCATGGAAAGGTCATTTTGCCTGACAGACAGTGACCGTTAAAGGGACAGTTGGGGGGGGGGGGGTGGCCATGCGGTCAAGGGGGGGGGGGTGCGTGGCGAGGGTCGACCTGGGGAGCTGGATGTGTCTTGGACCAATATATCTTTTGTTTTTCTTTTCGCCTCTTGTGGTTTCGGTGCATTTTCACACGACAGGTAGAGAGTGGATGTGAGCGAAGGAAGCCTATTCTTCAGCGTCTGTTCGTGGGGCTACCTCGCTGACGTGGGAAACGGCGAACCCCAGGTCAACCCCCCGCCACCTGACCTCCACTTAATCACTCTCCCTTACAACGGTTAATGACCAGACAAAGCAGACAGTGGTTTGGTCGATAAGGATTGGAGTTGGACGGCGGGAATATAGTGTGATGTTGGGATTTTAAATGACTTCGTTAAGTACTGGTGGCACCACCCCGTGATGATGAGGTGGACAGTCTCCACGAAACATGTCGTGCCACATGTATAGAAAATTTACATGTTAAATGAAATTATATGAACGCCTACTGAAGTGCGATTTCACCTTCATATATGTGTAACACATATTCGCTATTTTCCGCCTTACCGACGTAGCGTCAAGAACAGATTAATGAGACTTGGGAAAATCCTCACTTGGCTCCCTTCTCTGTTCCTTCTTTTGGAAAAGTAAAAACAGGAGGGGAGGATTTCCAGTTCCCCCGCTCCCTCTCCTTTTAGTCGCCTTCTACGACACGCAGGGGAGAGTCTTGTATCTCCCATGAGGATGTGATTATTACACGAAAGTGCACTTGGGAACTTACCGTGTTTCATTTTCCTGTGGTTATCATCAAAAACTAGACCACGCGCACCACTAACTTACTCCAATATATATATATATATATATATATATATATATATATATATATATATATATATATATATATATACACATATATGTATATATAAGGGTCCATGGGGAAAATGAAACACGATAAGTTCCCAAGTGCACTTTCGTGTAATAATCACATCATCAGGGGACACAGAAGATATATATATATATATATATATATATATATATATATATATATATATATATATATATATATATTTTTTTTTTTTTTTTTTTTATTTTTTTTTATTTTTGCTTTGTCGCTGTCTCCCGCGCTTGCGAGGTAGCGCAAGGAAACAGACGAAAGAAATGGCCCAACCCACCCTCATACACATGTATATACATACGTCCACACACGCAAATATACATACCTACACAGCTTTCCATGGTTTACCCCAGACGCTTCACATGCCTTGATTCAATCCACTGACAGCACGTCAACCCCGGTATACAACATCGCTCCAATTCACTCTATTCCTTGCCCTCCTTTCACCCTCCTGCATGTTCAGGCCCCGATCACACAAAATCTTTTTCACTCCATCTTTCCACCTCCAATTTGGTCTCCCTCTTCTCCTCGTTCCCTCCACCTCCGACACATATATTCTCTTGGTCAATCTTTCCTCACTCATTCTCTCCATGTGCCCGAACCATTTCAAAACACCCTCTTCTGCTCTCTCAACCACGCTCTTTTTATTTCCACACATCTCTCTTACCCTTACGTTACTTACTCGATCAAACCACCTCACACCACACATTGTCCTCAAACATCTCATTTCCAGCACATCCATCCTCCTGCGCACAACTCTATCCATAGCCCACGCCTCGCAACCATACAACATTGTTGGAACCACTATTCCTTCAAACATACCCATTTTTGCTTTCCGAGATAATGTTCTCGACTTCCACACATTCTTCAAGGCTCCCAGAATTTTCGCCCCCTCCCCCACCCTATGATCCACTTCCGCTTCCATGGTTCCATCCGCTGCCAGATCCACTCCCAGATATCTAAAACACTTCACTTCCTCCAGTTTTTCTCCATTCAAACTCACCTCCCAATTGACTTGACCCTCAACCCTACTGTACCTAATAACCTTGCTCTTATTCACATTTACTCTTAACTTTCTTCTTTCACACACTTTACCGAACTCAGTCACCAGCTTCTGCAGTTTCTCACATGAATCAGTCACCAGCGCTGTATCATCAGCGAACAACAACTGACTCACTTCCCAAGCTCTCTCATCCCCAACAGACTTCATACTTGCCCCTCTTTCCAGGACTCTTGCATTCACCTCCTTAACAACCCCATCCATAAACAAATTAAACAACCATGGAGACATCACACACCCCTGCCGCAAACCTACATTCACTGAGAACCAATCACTTTCCTCTCTTCCTACACGTACACATGCCTTACATCCTCGATAAAAACTTTTCACTGCTTCTAACAACTTGCCTCCCACACCATATATTCTTAATACCTTTCACAGAGCATCTCTATCAACTCTATCATATGCCTTCTCCAGATCCATAAATGCTACATACAAATCCATTTGCTTTTCTAAGTATTTCTCACATACATTCTTCAAAGCAAACACCTGATCCAGACATCCTCTACCACTTCTGAAACCACACTGCTCTTCCCCAATCTGTATGTATATTTATTTATTCATATACAGCGGAAGTTACTTGAAGGATAGAGTTTTCCATTATGAAAATTTGGACATAGGATTGGGAAATTGGAACAAGTGACTTGATTTACGTCATTCAACATGTCATAAAACTCTTCAACAATGTTGGGTGTCAGCAGGTGTGCTAGCTGACCCCGGGCTGGCTGACCCCGCCACGCCCACACTCCTGCCTGCCCACTTGTTTGTGAACAGGGTTTCTTCCCACACACGTTTCCCCTCCACCTGATGCATCTCACACCTACCACTCCACTTGCCAGCATAAGACCACCTCCACTCCAGTTGCTGCATGTCCACCTTCCCTCCACCTGATGCATCTCCACCTACCACTCCACTTGCCAGCATAAGACCACCTCCACTCCAGTTGCTGCATGTCCACCTTCCCTCCACCTGATGCATCTCCACCTACCACTCCACTTGCCAGCATAAGACCACCTCCACTCCAGTTGCTGCATGTCCACCTTCCCTCCACCTGCTGTATGTCCACCTTCCCTCCACCTGCTGTATGTCCATCATCCCTCCACCTGCTGCATGTCCACCTTCCCTCCACCTGCTGCATGTCCACCTTCCCTTCACCTGCTGCATGTCCACCTTCCCTCCACATGCTGTAAGTCCACATTCCTTCCACCTGCTGCATGTCCACCTTCCCTCCACATGCTGTAAGTCATCTTTCCCTCGAGCTGTTGCAGTTCCACCTGCCCTCCACCTCTGCTACCATACCAGCCAGGCCCTCCACCTCTGCCACCATTCCAGCCAGGCCCTCCACCTGCGACCAGACCCTCTCTCTCTCTCTCTCTCTCTCTCTCTCTCTCTCTCTCTCTCTCTCTCTCTCTCTCTCTCTCTCTCTCTCTCTCTCGCTGGACCGACCACCAGACTGGTGTGTCTTACCTGTGGGCCAGACGGGCAGCACCTGACCCCCTGGCGTGCCACAGGGGAAATCACCTGGGGTCCCCCGTGTGTTCCCCGGCCACCACCAGGTCACACCACAACGGTAGTCCACCTGGATGGTCGGTATACCAGGTGGACGTGTCGTCGCTCATGTGGTGGAGGAAGTGGGCGAGGTTGGGTGGAGTGGGTATGTGGACGGGGATGGGCACTCATGTGGTGGAGGAAGTGGGCGAGGTTGGGTGGAGTGGGTATGTGGACGGGGATGGGCACTCATGTGGTGGAGGAAGTGGGCGAGGTTGGGTGGAGTGGGTATGTGGACGAGGGTGAGGTGGCACCGAGCGCGTGGTGAGTGGTCCACATGTGTGACGAAACCCTAACCAGAAAAACACGGTTGAAGGTGTTTAAGGTGTGTGTGTGTGTGTGTGTGTGTGTGTGTGTGTGTGTGTGTGTGTGTGTGTGTGTGGGTAGGTGAGCAAGGTTGTCAGGTGCAGTGACTGGCTGGTTCGGTGTGGGAGGGAAGGACCACTTCTGACGCGCCCCCCTCCCTCCCTCCTCCCTCCTTACCCTCCAACGGAGGGTAAGGAGGGAGGAGGGAGGGAGGGGGGCTGGGGGGTTGTGCTCTCTCTCTCTCTCTCTCTCTCTCTCTCTCTCTCTCTCTCTCTCTCTCTCTCTCTCTCTCTCTCTCTCTCTCCCAGCCAGGATGTGTGTGTCTCTCTCTGGGTGGAGGTGAGGGGGGGAGGGGCCTCCTCCTCCTCCTGGGTCATGACTGTGTCGCCCACGTGTTGCTGGGTCACTGATCCCCCGCCCACCTCACTCACCCACCCACACACCCACCAACTCACCAGCCAGACACCCGCTCACCACCCACACACCCACCCAAAGGAAGACACCCTCTCACTCACCACCCAGACAGACACCCACTCACCCAAACACCCACCCACCCACTCACCCAGACGAAGACACCCGCTCACCACCCACACACCCACCCAAACGAAGACACCCTCTCACTCACCACCCAGACAGACACCCACTCATCCAGACACCCACTCACCCAAACACCCACCCACCCACCACCTAGACACCCACTCACCGCCCAGACACCTGCCCACCCATTCACCACCTAGAGACCCACCCATCCACTCACCCACTCACTCACCCAGACACTCACGTCACTCATCTTAGTGGAGGGAAGACACCTCCACCATCCTGGTGTTTCCTCAGGTTCAACCAGTTTTCCCATCACCACATACGACCCCACACCTCGCTTCATCTCCCACCCTCACCAGAGCGAACTTACCAAGGACCTTACCTTGCTCTGAGAGAGAGAGAGAGAGAGAGAGAGAGAGAGAGAGAGAGAGAGAGAGAGAGAGAGAGAGAGAGAGAGAGAGAGAGAGAGAGAGATTTCTCGTGGGCTTTGTGAGAGGGGAAATGACGAATCATTATGACATGAGAAGTGAGTGGAGATGGAGGACTGGTATGTACCAAGACGACACGACATTTTCTTGTTTTAGGTGAAGATGGACGATTTTGCTTGAGGAGTTTACGTGGGGAGGGGGTATATATATATGACGCTCATTGCCCCCGCTCCATAGAGAGAGAGAGAGAGAGAGAGAGAGAGAGAGAGAGAGAGAGAGAGAGAGAGAGATTGTGTGTGTGTTACATCAGCATTACCGGCCAGACACACGACCCACATTCCAGTGGTGATGAATATTTGACTTCATCTCTGTTTTGGGTGAGGGAGGGAGGAAGAAAATGCCATGTGTGGGGGATGCTGTCGTAGGAACAGAAGTCATTTACGGTCGATACGGCCTGAAAAGAGGTAGCCTGAAGGCCCTTGTGGCCAGGCGGTGGTGGCTACGTCGGGCCCCCGAGGGCTGTGTGGGCATAGTCCACGCCCCAGCTGAGCAGCCCCAGGGGCCCCAGCCCGGGCTGGGGGAGGTAGAGGAGGACCCCGAACCCCCCAGTGTACTCCAGCCCTACCCATGGAACGAGGAGGTGGGCGTGGAGAGTGAGAGGTCAAATAGAACGTAAGAGAGAAGGGTCACGTCAGTCAGGTCACACGCCAGGTTGTAGGTAGACAGGCGTGTCCACGCCTCCTCACTCGAGGGAGTGGGGGCTGGGCCGGGCGGCTGGGTCATGGATGGGGGGGGACACACAGAGCCCCCACCTGGCGAAGGCCATGGGTGGGTCAGACGCCCTCAGACCCAGTGCCACGTCGCCTCTTATGCATTACCCTCGTAAATCACAAAGCAAAATTTACCCTCTCGTTATCTCAGTTATTCAGTAGTGTCTTTTACGTAAATGCAGTCAATACACAACACGAATTTGGATTGAAGAGAGAGTTTGCAGAAAGGAAAGGTGGGATATGATTGGTGCTTTGAATTCTAGTTGGATGTTATGCTAGACACTCCCTTCCTTCATTATACAGTTCCAAGTTACGTTCTCAATAACAAAGACAGAGGAATTGAAGTAGGCAAGGGGTGTCATGCTCTTCGTCAAAGCCAATCTTCATTTCGTATCGTAAGATTGTGGACGTGTTGATAACTTCGCCTCCAGTTTTGTGGAAACTAAACGTCAGTTTTCATACGAAAATACGTCGTAAGATCCCAGTATTGGCTCTGTGATCGCTTTGGTGAAATTTATATACACTCGATTTGACCGTAATGGGATACGAAACTATAGCGACTGATGTCATCTGTGTAGATTTCAAAATAGCATTTGATAAAGTCCCTCATCAAAAGTGCCCGTCAAATGTTGACATAGTTTATATAGGTGTCAAAAATTACTGTCAAAAGTATAGTGACAGTTTATATAGGTGTCATACATTACTGTCAAAAGTATAGTGGCAGTTTATATAGGTGTCATACATTACTGTCAAAAGTATAGTGACAAGTTTATATAGGTGTCATACATTACTGTCAAAAGTATAGTGACAGTTTATATAGGTGTCATACATTACTGTCAAAAGTATAGTGGCAGTTTATATAGGTGTCATACATTACTGTCAAAAGTATAGTGACAAGTTTATATAGGTGTCATACATTACTGTCTAAAGTATAGTGGCAGTTTATATAGGTGTCATACATTACTGTCAAAAGTATAGTGGCAGTTTATATAGGTGTCATACATTACTGTCAAAAGTATAGTGGCAGTTTATATAGGTGTCATACATTACTGTCAAAAGTATAGTGACAGTTTATATAGGTGTCATACATTACTGTCAAAAGTATAGTGGCAGTTTATATAGGTGTCATACATTACTGTCAAAAGTATAGTGGCAGTTTATATAGGTGTCATACATTACTGTCAAAAGTATAGTGGCAGTTTATATAGGTGTCATACATTACTGTCAGAAGTATAGTGACAGTTTATATAGGTGTCATACATTACTGTCAGAAGTGAAGTGGCACAGTTTATATAGGTGGTATTGTCCCCTGCTGGTTAGACAATTGGCTAACTGGCCGTTACCACACAGTGGTGATTCGCTTTAAACCACGATGGTTAGAGGGAACAGGTGGGTTTGCCTGAGTATCTGGGTCTGCCTGTCTGTCTCCTGTGTATTAATAATGCTATTATTACATGACAGCTAGAGACTGAGTGTGAACGAATGGGGCCTTTGTTGTCTTTTCCTAGCGCTACCTCGCACACATGCGGGGGGGAGGGGGATGTTATTCCATGTGTGGCGAGGTGGCGATGGGAATGAATAAAGGCAGACAGTATGAATTATGTACATGTGTATATATGTATATGTCTGTGTGTGTATATATATATATATATATATATATATATATATATATATATATATATA
>NC_092270.1:19647439-19712439 GCF_036320965.1 Panulirus ornatus
CCAGCCCGCAGGTAGGGCCACAACCCCACCACCAGCCCGCAGGCAGGGCCACAACCCCACCACCAGCCCGCAGGTAGGGCCACAACCCCCACCACCAGCCCGCAGGTAGGGCCACAACCCCACCACCAGCCCGCAGGCAGGGCCACAACCCCCACCACCAGCCCGCAGGCAGGGCCACAACCCCCCCACCAGCCCGCAGGCAGGGCCACAACCCCACCACCAGCCCGCAGGTAGGGCCACAACCCCCACCACCAGCCCGCAGGCAGGGCCACAACCCCACCACCAGCCCGCAGGTAGGGCCACAACCCCACCACCAGCCAGCAGGTAGGGCCACAACCCCCACCACCAGCCCGCAGGTAGGGCCACAACCCCACCACCAGCCCGCAGGTAGGGCCACAACCCCACCACCAGCCCGCAGGTAGGGCCACAACCCCACCACCAGCCAGCAGGCAGGGCCACAACCCCACCACCAGCCCGCAGGTAGGGCCACAACCCCACCACCAGCCAGCAGGCAGGGCCACAACCCCACCACCAGCCCGCAGGTAGGGCCACAACCCCACCACCAGCCAGCAGGCAGGGCCACAACCCCACCACCAGCCCGCAGGTAGGGCCACAACCCCACCACCAGCCATCACAATGTGTTCTGACCCCGGCAGACGTGCACAGTAGACGGTGTTCACGAGCTCCAATGTGACAGACAGACACCTCAGGTGTTGGTGGAGGTGAACAGGTGAACAACGAGGCGTAGCGGAGGGGCGTGGGGGCGTGGGGGAGGCGTGGTACTCCCAGTGCGTGGGGCCTCCACCCTCCCGTTAAGCGGGTGAGAGAGCGTTCCCCCAGCATGCCTGGAGGTGGGTGAGGAGCCGGGCTTGTGGGCGAAAAGTTACAACTGAGAAGTAGGGAGAGAGGCAGAGTGTGAGGGGGGAAGCAGGAGTGGGAGGCGTGTGCGTGTGTGTGCGTGTGTGTGTGTGTGTGGGGAAGTGCCAGCTTGTCTGCCTGTAATTCGTGTGTTCTCCTCGTCCTCTTTTGTTCATGACTTGTGGTTGAACGCACGCCCTCCGTGCCACGCCCCTCCTGTGCAGTGAGGAGGTGGGGGCGTGGGTGGAGGCGCGGGTGTGGTGGAGCAGGGGAGTGGAGCGCTGCTGCTTCGTCCAGTGATGGCCTCCACGCGCGCACACAACACTCATTCACATTCTGTTATGGTGGGTGGAGGTGGAGGTGGAACCCACCCACCCACCCACCCAGCCAGCCACCCACCCACTCAGCAGACCACCCACCCAGCCAGCCAGCCACCCACACACCCACCCACCCACCCGCCCACCCACCCAGCCACCCACCCGCCCACCCACCCACCCACCCAGCCACCCACCCACCCACCCACCCAGCAGACCCCCCACCCAGCCACCCACCCACCCAGCCAGCCAACCAGCCACCCACCCACCCACCCAGCCACCCACCCACCCACCCAGCCAAGGCCTGGGAGGGCGTGTGGGCCCCCACATGCTTTACCTGAAGACCCGGTGGTTACCTTGCCGACGACAGGTTAGCTGAAGCTGAAGCTGAAGCTGCCTTCATTGTATACGCCAACCAGAACATCCCCCCCAACCTCCCCCAACTCCCCCAACTCCCCTCTCTCTCTTCCCCTGGGGTGGGGATATGGGGGTTGGGGAAAGGGGGGGGGGTCATGGCCTAGCACTAAGGACGAGTTGTGTTCGTATGTGAACAATACGGTAGACGATGTGGTCATGTAACCCTGAACTACCACCAACACCACTTAACCCTGCACTACCACCAGCACCACTTAACCCTGCACTTCCACCTACGCCACTTAACCCTGCACTACCACCAACACCACTTAACCCTGCACTACCACCAACGCCACTTAACCCTGCACTACCACCAACACCACTTAACCCTGCACTACCACCAACACCACTTAACCCTGAACTACCACCAACACCACTTAACCCTGCACTACCACCAGCACCACTTAACCCTGCACTTCCACCTACGCCACTTAACCCTGCACTACCACCAACACCACTTAACCCTGCACTACCACCAACGCCACTTAACCCTGCACTACCACCAACACCACTTAACCCTGCACTACCACCAACGCCACTTAACCCTGCACTACCACCAACGCCACTTAACCCTGCACTACCACCAACACCACTTAACCCTGCACTACCACCAACGCCACTTAACCCTGCACTACCACCACCACCACTTAACCCTGCAATACCACCACCACCACTTAACCCTGCACTACCACCAACACCACTTAACCCTGAACTACCACCAGCACCACTTAACCCTGCACTACCACCAACGCCACTTAACCCTGCACTACCACCAACGCCACTTAACCCTGCACTACCACCAGCACCACTTAACCCTACACTACCACCAGCACCACTTAACCCTGAACTACCACCACCACCACTTAACCCTGCACTACCACCAACGCCACTTAACCCTGCACTACCACCACCACCACTTAACCCTGCACTACTACCAACGCCACTTAACCCTGCAATACCACCACCACCACTTAACCCTGAACTACCACCACCACCACTTAACCCTGAACTACCACCACCACCACTTAACCCTGCACTACCACCACCACCACTTAACCCTGCACTACCACCAACGCCACTTAACCCTGCACTACCACCACCACCACTTAACCCTGCACTACCACCAACGCCACTTAACCCTGCACTACCACCAACGCCACTTAACCCTGCACTACCACCAACACCACTTAACCCTGCACTACCACCAACGCCACTTAACCCTGCACTACCACCACCACCACTTAACCACTGCAATACCACCACCACCACTTAACCCTGAACTACCACCACACCACTTAACCCTGAACTACCACCACCACCACTTAACCCTGCACTACCACCACCACCACTTAACCCTGCACTACCACCAACGCTACTTAACCCTGCACTACCACCACCACCACTTAACCCTGCACTACCACCAACGCCACTTAACCCTGCACTACCACCAACCCACTTAACCCTGCACTACCACCAACCCACTTAACCCTGCACTACCACCAACGCCACTTAACCCTGCACTACCACCACCACACTTAACCCTGCACTACCACCAACACCACTTAACCGTGCACTACCACCAACGCCACCTAACCCTGCACTACCACCAACGCCACTTAACCCTGCACTACCACCTACGCCACTTAACCCTGCACTACCACCAACACCACTTAACCCTGAACTACCACCAGCACCACTTAACCCTGCACTACCACCAACACCACTTAACCCTGAACTACCACCAACACCACTTAACCCTGAACTACCACCAACACCACTTAACCCTGTACTACCACCAACACCACTTAACCCTGCACTACCACCAACGCCACTTAACCCTGCACTACCACCAACACCACTTAACCCTGAACTACCACCAACACCACTTAACCCTGCACTACCACCAACACCACTACCACCAACACCACTTAACCCGGAACTACCACCAACACCACTACCACCAACACCACTTAACCCTGAACTACCACCACCACCACTTAACCTTGCACTACCACCAACGCCACTTAACCCTGCACTACCACCATATGTTGGCATGATGGTGTGCCATTCCCCCCCCCCCCTCCCTCCTCCTCCTCCTCCTCCTCCTCTTCCTCCTCCTCCTCTTCCTCCTCCTCTTCCTCCTCCTCCTCCTGGTCCACATCACCAGCGAGGCAGGAGTCCAGCTGACGCCCCTGCCTGTGGTGTAGCCGTGCACCGGGGGGCCTCCACCTGCTGAAGGAGGGCAGAGCGCCACGCCCTTACGAGTTAGGAACCCCGGCTGAAGGACATCATGGTGTGAGAGGGACAGTTAGGTGGTCGAGGCGAAGGATTTTGGGAATGGTGGACATTTTAGGAAGCTGTGGAATGGACACGCTTGACTTACATAAAAGGTTAGGTTGGTCTGTGTGTGTGTGTGTGTGTGTGTGTGTGTCCTGTGCCTTGACACGTCACAGACTGTTGCTGTGATCAGTCAGGCTGTGTTGAGCTGCGTCCCGCAGGCTTACGGACCCGCCCACCTCAGGTACACTGTGTTGAAAGTTCCTCCTTGTTTATGTAACGCTGCCACCAGGTGGCTTTTGATCACCACAGGAAAATGGAACGCCCAAGTGCACTTTCGTGTAATGATCACATCATCGAGGGTAGATACAAGAATGAGGTAGCTACGTTTCATTTCATGTGTGGCGAGGTGGCGACGGGAATGAATAAAGGCAGCAAGTATGAATTATGTACATGTATATATATATGTATATGTCTGTATGTATATATATGTATACGTTGAGATGTATAGATATGTATATGTGCGTGTGTGGACGTGTATGTATATACATGTGTATGGGGGTGGGTTGGGCCATTCTTTCGTCTGTTTCCTTGCGCTACCTCGCTAACGCGGGAGACAGCGACAAAGTATAATAATTTCTATACTTCCTGTCCACGAAGGTCCTTCTATCCTTGTGGGGTTCCTGCAGCGGTCAGAAGGCTGACCACTACGCCCACCGGTGTTACCGGACTCCACCCGCAGTGTCAACCTTGGCGGGTCTGTATCGAGGGAAGAACGGTCTTCGTCAAAGAGCTTCTAACTTTTGATTTACCTTTCCCTGCTACTGCAAGTGGCGCAGCCTTGAGGAAGGTCCTGGTTAGCACCGGGGCTCTCTCTGACAGTAATTGGTCTCTCTCTCTCTCTCTCTCTCTCTCTCTCTCTCTCTCTCTCTCTCTCTCTCTCTCTCTCTCTCTCTCTCTCTCTCTACCATTGTACTACGTGGAAGGCAGAGGTGCGTGTCGTAACACGTGTGTGTGTCTGTGTATGTGTGTGTGTGTGTGTGTGTGTGTGTGTGTGTGTGAGGGGGAGAGAGACCCCTGGAAAAAAAACCCCTCGGGGGGGGGATGGTCTCTTATTCACCACAGTTACAGAGACGTCAATATATATCATAGCCCACCTGGTGGTGATGATGTGAGGTGGAAAGCGACTGTACAGTTTCGTTAAGACACGTTGCCAGACACAGCGTGTGAAAGCCAGGGTGTGGGAGGGCACCTGGTGGGTCGGAGGAGGGAGGCCTGGTTGTGCCAGCAGTGGGGGGGGACGGGAGAAGACCCGGCGAGATGGTTCGGAGATGAAGCGAAGGATCGGTTACGGAAGGATGAGGAGGAGCGAAGGACCTGAGGTGGGGGACCAGAGGAGGCGTGTGTGTGTGTGTGTGTGTGTGTCTTGGGTTACTGTGGGAGGGTGAGAGTGGCGACGGTACCAGACGGTGGCTGGTGTGTGTGGGTGTGGGTGTGTGTGGGTGGCGAAGACCCCCTGGTCAGGCCAGGCAGGCCACTAGTGTGGGGGGGTCAGGCACTGGGTGGCACCTGCTGGTAACGGTGTGTGGTGTGCTCACCTCACCTCCACTCTCCCAGTCACACACACACACACACACACACACACACACACACACACACACACACACACACACACACACTCACACCACCGCCACTAGTGGCCCTTGTGGCCCTGCCTGGCCCCCCTTTAACCCCTCCCACGTCACCACACCACCTCCTCCACCAGTACACCGAGCAGGCATTTGGTGGAGCTCATGAATGAAGGAGGACACACACACACACACACACACACACACACACACACACACACACACACACACACACACACACTGGGGTGCCTTCCTTCGCAAGTGATTCTTGCCTGGTCATGATGTACATTGTGGCTCTCTCTCTCTCTCTCTCTCTCTCTCTCTCTCTCTCTCTCTCTCTCTCTCTCTCTCTCTCTCTCTCTCTCTCTGTATATATATGTATGTATGTAAATGGTTATGGCAGTCCAAGGTTTAACACACACGCACCAGAACGTTAGCGTGTCTTTACCACATAAGAATCACTTGAGAGGACATAAGTGTGTGTGTGTGTGTGCGTGTGTGTGTGTGTGTGTGTGTGTGTGTGTGTGTGTGTGTCCATCCATTCATGAGCGGCACCCGTCAGCAGCCCCGCTGTACGCCCTCCGACCTCCCAGCTCTGCACTCCTGCAGAGCTGGGAGGTCCTGGGTCCTCCTCGCTGAGACTTGTACTCCTTTCCATCCACTGACGTCAGGTGGCACAGCCACACACACACACACACATGAGCCACATTCTCCCGTACTGTCTATGTACGCACGTCGCTCCATGTACCGTGGCGCTGTGGACGATATATATGTCGACGTAGACGATGTAGAATGCCTGCAGGAGGCCACGAAGGAAGGAGAGAGAGAGAGAGAGAGAGAGAGAGAGAGAGAGAGAGAGAGAAACTCAGTGCTCAAGTTCTCACAAGACTTTAGCATTTCTCTTCCTTGATGTTCACACTGTAGGTGAAGACGACGCCTTTTGCGGGGGCAGTGTACAAGGGGAAGGTGGTGTTGATGCCTTCCGCTCTGCCTGGCATGCAAGCAAGCACTCACGTAACTCCACAAACGAAGCCAAAGTGTTCTATATAACTTCCTCAAGCACTGCTCAGGCTTGGAAATCCTTCCTCCAGCTCCTGCTGGCGAAGAGCGAGTACACCAGCAGCGACGCTGAAGGCCATATCTCCCCCTCCCAACCACCCAGGATGGCGCTGCGATCAGTGTGTCCTTCAGTAGCCAAGTGTCTCCTGGTGACAGAGGCGTTGACGGGGTTCTCCAAGCCCCGTCCCTCCGTCAAGCGTTGGACACCAGCAGACGGGAGAGAGAGAGAGAGAGAGAGAGAGAGAGAGACAGTGAACTCCACCAACCCTCACCTTCTCACCCGGGCACCCACCAGCCCACTCAAGACGGCCAGGTGTATGAGGGTGTATGAGGTGGAAGTCTTCGTCATGGAAGCCCTCATAATACAAGGGATTTTAGAATTGGAATTAAAGTTATGCATTGCTCTCAGCTTTCACAGCCGGCCAGCAGCCCCGCGCCAGGGATGGACTAAAGTGCCTGGGACATGTTTACCTCACAATGAGCCGTCCAATTCGCGCTGGACCAGCCACACTCTCTCTCTCCCCCCAAGCAACCACAGATCCAGTTTCATGTCAGTATGTGACTCCACTCATGGAACACTGGAAGCTGTAGGGCTGCCCACCACCTGGTGGTGGTGAGGAGGAGGAGGAGGCCCAGAGAGCTAATAGAGAAGGTGACGTGGAGAGGTACAATGGTGGTACTAGACCATTATTGTATGTGATCATAACCTGTTGTTGACGTATGTAAACAGACGTAGGACTTAGTGAACAGTTCTTCGTGGGATGTAGGGTTCAGCCAGAACACAGAACGTGTTATGAAGCGAGGAGCTTGATGAAAATAAGACGTGCAAGAAATAATTACGTAGCAGTAGAGCGGTACGTGAATGGAAAGAAAATGTCAAGAGGACATGGTTGATGCAGAGAGCATAACAAAGGTTTGAGAAATATGACAGTAGAGAATATACAAGCGATTGGAGCCCCGCGTGTGTATTCCCTCCTTCCTCCATTTAAAAATTCGTGATTGCTCCAGGCTGGAACGAGGGAGTGATAAGACTTGTGGGTCTAGAATCTTGTACTCCTTTCTGTCCATTGTGGATGATACAGCCTTGCAGTAGGTGACCCTTCCACGTACGGTGTAACCACAGGCCGGTGAAGTCCGGTAACACCCATATATTTCTAGCTGTTTATCTTTGTTTATTTGTCTTTATCAGCTGACGTGTTATGTTTCTCGTTTCTCCCCCACTGATGATGTGATCATTGCACGAAAGTGCACTTGGGAACTTATAGTGTTTCATTTCCCTGTGGTAATAAAGGAAAGGCATATATATATATATGTTTACCAAATGGCGTCCTAGCTTCGTCTCTTCGATATATATCAACTGACTGTTATATTTCTCTCTTGTGTCTCCCCTGATGATGTGATTATTACACGAAAGTGCACTTGGGAACTTTTCGTGTTTCATTTTCCCCGTGGACTCATAGGAATATATATATATATATATATATATATATATATATATATATATATATATATATATATATATATATATATATATATATATGCTTTTCTGATGTGTTGGCAGACATGATGACACAACTTGCTGTACCATATATGGTAAATGTTAAGGAGTCGTGCCTGTGTGTGGGGGAGGGGTCGCTTCTTGCCTCACTCACGCCCACATTACTCACTCATCCTTGAGCCCCACCACCCTGCCTCCCGCTACGACCCGCTACCACCACGCCACGTCGCTACGACCCACTACCACCCGCTACCACGCCACGTCGCTTCGACCCGCTACCACCACGCCACGTCGCTACAACCCGCTACCACGCCACGCCCCACTACGACAGCTCGACATTACGACCCGCTACGACACCACGTCACTACGACCCGCTACCACCACGCCACGTCGCTACGACCCGCTACCACCACGCCACGTCGCTACGACCCACTACCACCACGCCACGTCGCTACGACCCGCTACCACGCCACGTCACTACGACCCGTTACGACATTACGACCCGCTACGACAGCGCGACACTACGACACCACGACAATATGACCCGCTACGACAGCGCGACACTACGACCCGCTACGACATTACAACCCTCTACGACAGCGCGACACTACGACCCGTTACAACAGCACGAGATTACGACAGCCCGACATTACGACCCGCTACGACAACGCGACGTTACGACCCGGGAGCGCGACGCCACGACCAGTTGATAACGACCTTTGAGCACGACCCCTTGTACTACCCTTGAGCAAGCCGGAACCAGCGAGCACGACGGTACGACCCTTGAACCTGACGTACGACCCTGAGAATGATTAACTTGACCATCATGTCTAGTGGTCGTACCATCCTCATGTGGCGGTGAAGCTACTATCATCCTGGTATGATGGATGGTTGTGCCTGGTGAAGCTATCATCCTGGTATGATGGATGGTTGTGCCTGGTGAAGCTACTATCCTGGTATGATGGATGGTTGTTCCTGGTGCAGCTATCATCCTGGTATGATGGATGGTTGTGCCTGATGAAGCTATCATCCTGGTATGATGGATGGTTGTGCCTGGTGAAGCTATCATCCTGGTATGATGGATGGTTGTTCCTGGTGCAGCTATCATCCTGGTATGATGGATGGTTGTGCCTGGTGAAGCTATCATCCTGGTATGATGGATGGTTGTGCCTGGTGAAGCTATCATCCTGGTATGATGGATGGTTGTGCCTGGTGAAGCTATCATCCTGGTATGATGGATGGTTGTGCCTGGTGAAGCTATCATCCTGGTATGATGGATGGTTGTGCCTGGTGAAGCTATCATC
This sequence comes from Panulirus ornatus, assembly GCF_036320965.1. NCBI lineage: Eukaryota > Metazoa > Arthropoda > Malacostraca > Decapoda > Palinuridae > Panulirus > Panulirus ornatus. The sequence continues at coordinate 19,656,792 of NC_092270.1, forward strand.
CTGGTATGATGGATGGTTGTGCCTGGTGCAGCTATCATCCTGGTATGATGGATGGTTGTGCCTGGTGAAGCTATCATCCTGGTATGATGGATGGTTGTATCTAGTGAAGCTATCATCCTGGTATGATGGATGGTTGTGCCCTGGAAGCTCATCTGTATGATGACTGGTAGACCTTGAAGCTACATCCTGGTATGATGGATGGTTTCTGTGACTATCATCTGGTAGTGTGGAATGTTGTGGCTGGTGAAGCTATCATCCTGGTATGATGGATGGTTGTGCCTGGTGAAGCTATCATCCTGGTATGATGGATGGTTGTGCCTGGTGAAGCTATCATCCTGGTATGATGGATGGTTGTGCCTGGTGAAGCTATCATCCTGGTATGATGGATGGTTGTGCCTGATGAAGCTATCATCCTGGTATGATGGATGGTTGTGCCTGATGAAGCTATCATCCTGGTATGATGGATGGTTGTGCCTGGTGAAGCTATCATCCTGGTATGATGGATGGTTGTGCCTGGTGAAGCTATCATCCTGGTATGATGGATGGTTGTGCCTGGTGAAGCTATCATCCTGGTATGATGGATGGTTGTGCCTGGTGAAGCTATCATCCTGGTATGATGGATGGTTGTGCCTGGTGAAGCTATCATCCTGGTATGATGGATGGTTGTGCCTGGTGAAGCTATCATCCTGGTATGATGGATGGTTGTGCCTGGTGAAGCTATCATCCTGGTATGATGGATGGTTGTGCCTGGTGAAGCTATCATCCTGGTATGATGGATGGTTGTGCCTGGTGAAGCTATCATCCTGGTATGATGGATGGTTGTGCCTGGTGAAGCTATCATCCTGGTATGATGGATGGTTGTGCCTGGTGAAGCTATCATCCTGGTATGATGGATGGTTGTGCCTGGTGAAGCTATCATCCTGGTATGATGGATGGTTGTGCCTGGTGAAGCTATCATCCTGGTATGATGGATGGTTGTATCTAGTGAAGCTATCATCCTGGTATGATGGATGGTTGTGCCTGGTGAAGCTATCATCCTGGTATGATGGATGGTTGTGCCTTGTGAAGCTATCATCCTGGTATGATGGATGGTTGTGCCTGGTGAAGCTATCATCCTGGTATGATAGATGGTTGTGCCTGGTGAAGCTATCATCCTGGTATGGTGGATGGTTGTGCCTGGTGAAGCTATCATCCTGGTATGATGGATGGTTGTGCCTGGTGAAGCTATCATCCTGGTATGATAGATGGTTGTGCCTGGTGAAGCTATCATCCTGGTATGATGGATGGTTGTGCCTGGTGAAGCTATCATCCTGGTATGATGGATGGTTGTGCCTGGTGAAGCTATCATCCTGGTATAATGGATGGTTGTGCCTGGTGAAGCTGTCATCCTGGTATGATGGATGGTTGTGCCTGGTGAAGCTATCATCCTGGTATGATAGATGGTTGTGCCTGGTGAAGCTATCATCCTGGTATGGTGGATGGTTGTGCCTGGTGAAGCTATCATCCTGGTATGATGGATGGTTGTGCCTGGTGAAGCTATCATCCTGGTATGATAGATGGACGCGCGTACTGAATCTGTCATCATCCTGGTATGATGTGAAGAGAGTTACCTGGGAAGGTTTGAGGGGAAGCAGCAGCTGGTGGTGGTGTGTTGTGGTGGTGGTGCAGCTGGTGCTGATGGTGGTGGTGTGTGTTGTGGTGGTGGTGGTGTGTTGTGGTAGTAGTGGTGGTAGTATGTTGTGGTAGCGGTGGTGGTCGTGTGTTGTGGTGGTGGTGTGTTGTGGTAGTGGTGTGTTGTGGTGGTGGTGTTGTGTTGTGGTGGTGGTGTGTTGTGGTGGTGGTGGTGTGTTGTGGTGGTGGTGTGTTGTGGTAGTAGTGTGTTGTGGTGGTAGTGTGTTGTGGTGGTGGTGTGTTGTGGTGGTGGTGGTGTGTTGTGGTGGTGGTGTGTTGTGGTAGTGGTGTGTTGTGGTGGTGGTGTGTTGTGGTGGTGGTGTGTTGTGGTGGTAGTGGTGGTGGTGGTGTGTTGTGGTAGTAGTGTGTTGTGGTGGTAGTGTGTTGTGGTGGTGGTGTGTTGTGGTGGTAGTGTGTTGTGGTGGTGGTGTGTTGTGGTGGTGGTGTGTTGTGGTAGTGGTGTGTTGTGGTGGTGGTGTGTTGTGGTGGTGGTAGTGTGTTGTGGTGTGTTGTGGTGGTAGTGTGTTGTGGTGGTGGTGGTGTGTTGTGGTGGTAGTGTGTTGTGTTGGTGGTGTGTTGTGGTAGTGGTGTGTTGTGGTGGTGGTGGTGTGTTGTGGTGGTGGTGTGTTGTGGTAGTGGTGTGTTGTGGTGGTGGTGTGTTGTGGTGGTGGTGGTGTGTTGTGGTGGTAGTGGTGGTGGTGGTGTGTTGTGGTGGTGGTGTGTTGTGGTAGTAGTGTGTTGTGGTGGTGGTGTGTTGTGGTGGTGGTGTTGTGTTGTGGTGGTGGTGTGTTGTGGTGGTGGTGGTGGTGTGTTGTGGTGGTGGTGTGTTGTGGTAGTAGTGTGTTGTGGTAGTAGTGTGTTGTGGTGGTAGTGTGTTGTGGTGGTGGTGTGTTGTGGTGGTGGTGGTGTGTTGTGGTGGTGGTGTGTTGTGGTAGTGGTGTGTTGTGGTGGTGGTGTATTGTGGTGGTGGTGTGTTGTGGTGGTGGTGTGTTGTGGTAGTGGTGTGTTGTGGTGGTGGTGTGTTGTGGTAGTAGTGGTGGTAGTATGTTGTGGTAGTGGTGGTGGTGATGTGTTGTGGTGGTGGTGGTGTATTGTGGTGGTAGTGTGTTGTGGTGGTGGTGGTGTGTTGTGGTGGTAGTGTGTTGTGGTGGTAGTGTGTTGTGGTGGTGGTGTGTTGTGGTAGTAGTGGTGGTAGTATGTTGTGGTAGTGGTGGTGGTGATGTGTTGTGGTGGTGATGTGTTGTGGTGGTGGTGCTGGTGTGTTGTGGTGGTGGTGGTGTGTTGTGGTGGTGGTGGTGGTGTGTTGTGGTGGTGGTGGTGGTGTGTTGTGGTGGTAGTGGTGGTGGTGGTGTGTTGTGGTGGTGTGTTGTGGTAGTAGTGTGTTGTGGTGGTAGTGTGTTGTGGTGGTGGTGTGTTGTGGTGGTAGTGTGTTGTGGTGGTGTGTTGTGGTGGTGGTGTGTTGTGGTGGTGGTGTGTTGTGGTAGTGGTGTGTTGTGGTGGTGGTGTGTTGTGGTGGTGGTGTGTTGTGGTGGTGGTAGTGTGTTGTGGTGGTAGTGTGTTGTGGTGGTGGTGGTGTGTTGTGGTGGTAGTGTGTTGTGTTGGTGGTGTGTTGTGGTAGTGGTGTGTTGTGGTGGTGGTGGTGTGTTGTGGTGGTGGTGTGTTGTGGTAGTGGTGTGTTGTGGTGGTGGTGTGTTGTGGTGGTGGTGGTGTGTTGTGGTGGTGGTGGTGTGTTGTGGTGGTGGTGTGTTGTGGTAGTAGTGTGTTGTGGTGGTGGTGTGTTGTGGTGGTGGTGTTGTGTTGTGGTGGTGGTGTGTTGTGGTGGTGGTGGTGTGTTGTGGTGGTGGTGTGTTGTGGTAGTAGTGTGTTGTGGTGGTAGTGTGTTGTGGTGGTGGTGTGTTGTGGTGGTGGTGGTGTGTTGTGGTGGTGGTGTGTTGTGGTAGTGGTGTGTTGTGGTGGTGGTGTATTGTGGTGGTGGTGTGTTGTGGTGGTGGTGTGTTGTGGTAGTGGTGTGTTGTGGTGGTGGTGTGTTGTGGTAGTAGTGGTGGTAGTATGTTGTGGTAGTGGTGGTGGTGATGTGTTGTGGTGGTGGTGGTGTATTGTGGTGGTAGTGTGTTGTGGTGGTGGTGGTGTGTTGTGGTGGTAGTGTGTTGTGGTGGTGGTGTGTTGTGGTGGTAGTGTGTTGTGGTGGTGGTGTGTTGTGGTAGTAGTGGTGGTAGTATGTTGTGGTAGTGGTGGTGGTGATGTGTTGTGGTGGTGGTGTGTTGTGGTGGTGGTGCTGGTGTGTTGTGGTGGTGGTGGTGTGTTGTGGTGGTGGTGCTGGTGTGTTGTGGTGGTGGTGCTGGTGTGTTGTGGTGGTGGTGCTGGTGTGTTGTGGTGGTGGTGCTGGTGTGTTGTGGTGGTGGTGCTGGTGTGTTGTGGTGGTGCTGGTGTGTTGTGGTGGTGGTGTGGTGTGTGTGGTGGTGGTGTGTTGTGTGGTGGTGGTGTGTGTTGTGGTGGTGGGTGTGTTGTGGGTGGTGGTGCTGGTGTGTTGTGGTGGTGGTGGTGTGGTGTGTGTGGTGGTGGTGTGTGTGTGGGTGGTGGTGTGTTGTGGTGGTGTGTGTGGTGGTGGTGGTGTGTGTGGTGGTGTGTGGTGTGTTGTGGTGGTGGTGGTGGTGGTGTGGTTGTTGTGTGGTGGTGTGTTGTGGTAGGTGTGTTGTGGTGGTGTGGTTGTGGTAGTAGTGTGTTGTGGTGGTGGTGTGTTGTGGTAGTGTGTTGTGGTAGTGTGTTGTGGTGGTGCTGGTGTGTTGTGGTGGTAGTGTGTTGTGGTGGTAGTGTGTTGTGGTAGTGTGTTGTGGTGGTGGTGTGTTGTGGTGGTGGTGTGTTGTGGTAGTAGTGGTGGTGGTGTGTTGTGGTAGTAGTGGTGGTGGTGTGTTGTGGTAGTAGTGGTGGTAGTATGTTGTGGTGGTGGTGGTGTGTTGTGGTGGTGGTGGTGTGTTGTGGTAGTAGTGGTGGTGGTGTGTTGTGGTAGTAGTGGTGGTAGTATGTTGTGGTGGTGGTGGTGTGTTGTGGTAGTGTGTTGTGGTGGTGGTGGTGGTGTGTTGTGGTTGTGGTGGTGGTGTGTTGTGGTAGTGTGTTGTAGTGGTGGTGGTGTGTTGTGGTGGTGGTGGTGGTGTGTTGTGGTAGTGTGTTGTAGTGGTGGTGTGTTGTGGTTGTGGTGGTGCTGGTGGCTATGATGGTCCACCTGCACCCGTGGCACGCGACTGCCTCACTCATAATGTGTGGAGACACACCAAGGATGACCTCTTCTTCTCTTCCTCTTCCTCCTCTCCTCCTCTCCTCTCCTCCTCTTCCTCCTCCTCCTCCTCTTCTCTCTTCTCCTCTCCTCTCCTCTTCCTCTTCCTCTTTCCTCGAGTGGTGGGGCAGTAAAGTTCCCTTCCATCTTCCGTGTTTCTTCCTGTAATATTTTCACCTTTTGAAATTGAGGTCCACAGACGCTGCTGAGGAACCCAGACTTTTGAATTATTCTACACACACACACACACACACACACACACACACACACATCCGGTAACGCTTGTTTACCAATGGCGTCTTAGCTGCGTCACATTCTTGTATATCAACTGACTGTTCTACGTCTTCTGTCTCATTCTTGTATCTCGCCTGATGATGTGATCACTGCACGAAAGTGCACTTGGGAACTTATCCTGTTTCATCTTCCTCAGGCTTATCACTAAATACAAGTTGCAATAGATATTGCAACTCGGGGATAGGGGAGAAAGAATACTTCCCACGTATTCCCTGCGTGTCGTAGAAGGCGACTAAAAGGGGAGGGAGCAGGGGGGCTAGAAATCCTCCCCTCTCGTTTTTTTTTTTTTTTTTGTAATTTTCCAAAAGAAGGAACAGAGAAGGGGGCCAGGTGAGGATATTCCCTCAAAGGCCCAGTCCTCTGTTCCTAACGCTACCTTGCTAATGCGGGAAATGGCGAATAGTATGAAAGAAAAGATATATATATGTGTGTGTGTGTGTGTGTGTAATTATCAGAGATTACTGTACTGGAAGGGGTCTACACTCATGGCCCCTTCCCCTCCCATCTCTTGAACATTGCCTGCTATTATACAACTTGTTTACGTGTCTGTGTGCTGTCTGCATTCATCATTCCTTCTTTCATTTTGTTTCATTCATCCGCCACTCTTATGTTAGGAGACTTATTCACTTTTTTTTTTTAACAAGTTTCTTGCTTAATTTCCATCATTTCTTGTGTTTGTTACGTCCCATCATCTCTCGAAGACCTGTTCAGTCACCCCTTACTCTTCTCTCTTCCCTAGATGGGAAAATTTGAGACCTCCAGCCTTTCCCTGTGACTCGTCTCTCTCACTATGGCTTGTTATTCTCCTTTGGACTTTCTTATGTTGATCAACATTATCGTTATTGAAAGATGTTTATGCAATGATATATACATGATAATTATAGAACATTATAATGACAATTATTCTGGTCGTTTTCAGGTGAGTTTGTGGTGGAGTGGGCGGGAACGACAGGTCTTGCAACGACCCACAAACGACTTGTGCCTCGTTCCAAAGGTGGGAGAGAGAGAGAGAGAGAGGCTACTCAAACAACCCTTCATTATTTTTTATAATTACCATTTAACATATATGTATATGAATCATTATATATAAAACCTATATATACGGGGCAGATGATGTCACACAGAACCTTCCTTGTGTTTTATCATATATGATTTAACACACGACTAGACAAACCTAGGCCTACCTGGGCCTAAACTGTTCATCATTTCTATCTAAACTGTTCATCATTTCTATCTAAACTGTTCATCATTTCTATCTAAACTGTTCATCATTTCTATCTAAACTGTTCATCATTTCTATCTAGACTGTTCATCATTTCTATCTAAACTGTTCATCATTTCTATCTAGACTGTTCATCATTTCTATCTAAACTGTTCATCATTTCTATCTAAACTTTTGTTCATCATTTCTATCTACACTGTTCATCATTTCTATCTACACTTCATCATTTCTATCTACACTGTTCATCATTTCTGTCTAAACTTCATCATTTCTATCTAAACTGTTCATCATTTCTATCTAAAGTGTTCATCATTTCTATCTAGACTGTTCATCATTTCTATCTAAACTGTTCATCATTTCTATCTAAACTGTTCATCATTTCTATCTAAACTGTTCATCATTTCTATCTAAACTGTTCATCATTTCTATCTAAACTGTTCATCATTTCTATCTAAACTGTTCATCATTTCTATCTAAACTGTTCATCATTTCTATCTAAACTGTTCATCATTTCTATCTAAACTGTTCATCATTTCTATCTAGACTGTTCATCATTTCTATCTAGACTGTTCATCATTTCTATCTAAACTGTTCATCATTTCTATCTAGACTGTTCATCATTTCTATCTAAACTGTTCATCATTTCTATCTAAACTGTTCATCATTTCTATCTAGACTGTTGTTCATCATTTCTATCTAGACTGTTCATCATTTCTATCTAAACTGTTCATCATTTCTATCTAGACTGTTGTTCATCATTTCTATCTAGACTGTTCATCATTTCTATCTAAACTGTTCATCATTTCTATCTAAACTGTTCATCATTTCTATCTAAACTGTTCATCATTGCTATCTAGACTGTTGTTCATCATTTCTTTAAACGATATTGACGTAAATGGCAAAGTAACTTTGGGGTCCAAATGTGTGGATGACCGAGAGGTGGGGCAGTGCCGTGGTAACTGAAGAAATTCAACTGTGATTACATATGGAGGATGTGGGTGAAATCGCTGAGTGGTCTAGAAAATGGCAAATGCCATTTTTATCGTCAGTTAAATGTCCCAGCTGGTACAAGTGGGACACCTGAACAGAAGGTGTGAGCTGATGGGCCACCAGGTAAAAAGGACACCTGGTAGTGTGTGGGAGCCAGGAAGGGTCACTGTCTCCCACAACATCAGATTCTCCCACTATTGTAATGAAAGATATTTTTTTTTTTGGATTCTTCTCCCTACCTGTTGTCCATCTGGCGTGTTGACGGAGGGTGTGTACGGTGGGGGAAGTGCCTTTGACATGTTATTATTATCTTCTTATTCTTCGTCTTCGTCTTCTTCTTCTTCGTCTTTTCTTCTTCTTCTTCTTCTTCTTCTTCTTCTTCTTCTTCTTCTTCTTCTTCTTTTTCTTCTTCTTCTTCTACTTCTTTTCTTCTTCTTCTTCTTCTACTTCTTTTCTTCTTCTTCTACTTCTTTTCTTCTTCTTCTTCTTCTTCTTCTTCTCTTCTTCTTCTTCTTCTTCTTCTTCTTCTTCTTCTTCTTCTTCTACTTCTTCTTTTCTTCTTCTTCTTCTTCTTCGTCTTTTCTTCTTCTTCTACTTCTTCTGTTCTTCTTCTTCTTCTTCTTCTTCTTCTTCTTCTTCTACTTCTTCTTTTCTTCTTCTTCTTCTTCTTCGTCTTTTCTTCTTCTTCTACTTCTTCTGTTCTTCTTCTTCTTCTTCTAAGTGTCCGCCTTCTCTTTTTTCCTCATTTTAAGTAATGTTCGGGACAGACCACCTCGCTGGACCATGGCTCCGTGTGGTCTGTACATGGACGTAACTCACTTTTTTGGTCTTACGTAACGCGTGGTGGTGGAAGGCGAGTGTACAATAGAGGTAGGAGGAAGAAGGGTGTCAACATGACCCACCCCGAGTGTTAGGTTATCCTGCAATAAAGTAAACAATGCCAGATCAGCTGATAAAGCCCTGTCAGTACTGCCAACGCTCAAGGACGGACACCCTTGGCTATACTGTAGCGCTACCCTCCCCCCCCCCTCTAACCTGCTCAAGCAATATTGTAAACATTTGGTTTAACCCTTTAGGCATGACGGTACGACCCTTGGTGACGGATGTACGACTTTGGTAACGAATGCACGACCCTTGATAACGAACGTACGACCCTTGGTAACGAACGTACGACCCTTGGTAACGAATGTACGACCCTTGATTACGAATGTACGACCCTTGATAACGACGGTACGACCCTTGATAACGGATGTACGACCCTTGATAACGAACGTACGACCCTTGATAACGAATGTACGACCCTTGATAACGAACGTACGACCCTTGATAACGAATGTACGACCCTTGATAACGAACGTACGACCCTTGATAACGAATGTACGACCCTTCATAACGTACAACCCTTGATAACGACGGTACGACCCTGGTGTGTCGTCCTCCCCTTCCCTCAGCTGGTGTGTCGTCCTCCCCTTCCCTCAGCTGGTGTGTCGTCCTCCCCTTCCCTCAGCTGGTGTGTCGTCCTCCCCTTCCCTCAGCTGGTGTGTCGTCTCACCCCCCTTCCCTCAGCTGGTGTGTCGTCTCACCCCCCTTCCCTCAGCTGGTGTGTCGTCACCCCCCTTCCCTCAGCTGGTGTGTCGTCCCCCCCTTCCCTCAGCTGGTGTGTCGTCTCACCCCCCTTCCCTCAGCTGGTGTGTCGTCCTCCCCTTCCCTCAGCTGGTGTGTCGTCTCACCCCCCTTCCCTCAGCTGGTGTGTCGTCTCACCCCCCTTCCCTCAGCTGGTGTGTCGTCCTCCCCTTCCCTCAGCTGGTGTGTCGTCACCCCCCTTCCCTCAGCTGGTGTGTCGTCACCCCCTTTCCCTCAGCTGGTGTGTCGTCCCCCCCCTTCCCTCAGCTGGTGTGTCGTCTCACCCCCCTTCCCTCAGCTGCTGTGTCGTCCTCCCCTTCCCTCAGCTGGTGTGTCGTCTCACCCCCCTTCCCTGAGCTGGTGTGTCGTCCCCCCCTTCCCTCAGCTGGTATGTCGTCCCCCCTTCCCTCAGCTGGTGTGTCGTCCCCCCCTTCCCTCAGCTGGTGTGTCGTCTCACCCCCCTTCCCTCAGCTGGTGTGTCGTCCCCCCTTCCCTCAGCTGGTGTGTCGTCCCCCCTTCCCTCAGCTGGTGTGTCGTCTCACCCCCCTTCCCTCAGCTGGTGTGTCGTCCCCCCCTTTCCCTCAGCTGGTGTGTCGTCTCACCCCCCTTCCCTCAGCTGGTGTGTCGTCCCCCCACCTTCCCTCAGCTGGTGTATCGTCTCACCCCCCTCCCCTGAGCTGGTGTGTCGTCTCACCCCCCTTCTTCCCTCAGCTGGTGTGTCGCCCCCCCTCCCCACAGCTGGTGTATCGTCTCACCCCATTCCCTCAGCTGGTGTGTCGTCTCACCCCCTTCCCACAGCTGGTGTGTCGTCTCACCCCCCTTCCCACAGCTGGTATGTCGTCTCACCCCCCTTCCCTCAGCTGGTGTGTCGTCTCACCCCCCTCCCCTCAGCTGGTGTGTCGTCTCACCCCCCTTCCCCTCAGCTGGTGTGTCGTCCCCCCCTTCCCTCAGCTGGTGTGTCGTCCCCCCCTTCCCTCAGCTGGTGTGTCGTCCCCCCTTCTTCCCTCAGCTGGTGTGTCGTCCCCCCCTCCCCTCAGCTGGTGTGTCGTCTCACACAATCGTCCCCCCTCCCCTCAGCTGGTGTGTCGTCTCCCCCTCCCCCCTCAGCTGGTGTGTCGTCTCACTCCCCTTCCCCTCAGCTGGTGTGGCCTGTTATATCCCCCCCCCCCTGGTACACAGTACTGACGCACCAGCTGGCTACACCCTCGTCGTTTTTACCCCCATACATTGTGTCCACGTGAAATATGGTTCCTCTCCTGCCTGGCTGGGGGGGTTAGGGGGGCCCCCCGCGCTCTGTGTTGGGCCCGACCATCTCGCTGAGGAAGGGGGGGGAGGGGGGCGCACCTGGTGTGTCCTTGATATGTATATACTTTGATTGTGGTTGACGAGTTATTGTGGTAGTTAGTGACGTCATGATATATACTTTGATTGTGGTTGAGTTATTGTGGTAGTTAGTGACGTCATGATATGGCCGGATTGCCACCTGTCCCCTACCTCTCTCTCTCTCTCTCTCTCTCTCTCTCTCTCTCTCTCTCTCTCTCTCTCTCTCTCTCACATCATGGGGAATTCCCCCCCCCCCCTACAAAGGGCTAAGAATAGAAAGACAGACGAAAATGATGTGTCATCCACCTCTGGCCTTTCTGAGAATAACGTCATATTATGAGCTGACGGATGAGAGAGAGAGAGAGAGAGAGAGAGAGAGAGAGAGAGAGAGAGAGAGTGTAGGTGGCAATCCGGAGGGAGAGAGAGAGAGAGAGAGAGAGTAGGTGGTGATCCGGAGGGGGAGAGAGAGAGAGAGAGAGAGAGAGAGTGTAGGTGGCAATCTGGAGGGAGAGAGAGAGAGAGAGAGAGAGAGAGAGAGAGAGTGTAGGTGGTGATCCGGAGGGAGAGAGAGAGAGAGAGAGTGTAGGTGGTGATCCGGAGGGGGAGAGAGAGAGAGAGAGAGAGAGAGAGAGAGAGAGAGAGTGTAGGTGGTGATCCGGAGGGGGAGAGAGAGAGAGAGTAGGTGGTGATCCGGAGGGGAGAGAGAGAGAGAGAGAGAGAGTGTAGGTGGCAATCTGGAGGGAGAGAGAGAGAGAGAGAGAGAGAGAGAGAGTGTATGTGGCAATCTGGAGGGAGAGAGAGAGAGAGAGAGTGTAGGTGGTGATCCGGAGGGGGAGAGAGAGAGAGAGAGAGAGAGTAGGTGGTGATCCGGAGGGGAGAGAGAGAGAGAGAGAGTGAGAGAGAGAGAGAGAGAGAGTGTAGGTGGCAATCCGGAGGGAGAGAGAGAGAGAGAGAGTGTAGGTGGCAGTCCGGAGGGAGAGAGAGAGAGAGAGAGAGAGAGAGAGTGTAGGTGGCAATCTGGAGAGAGAGAGAGAGAGAGAGAGAGAGAGAGAGAGAGAGAGAGAGAGAGAGAGAGAGAGAGAGAGAGAGTAGGTGGCAGTCCGGAGGGAGAGAGAGAGAGAGAACCATCTTATTACCACTTAACTTTTTGAGTTCCTGTATGTTGTCCACAGTTACAGTGTCCAGGTCCATTTCATAGCGTTCCTCCACCACTACTCTACAATAACACTACATCTTTTGAGATGCTTCACACAGACTTTCTTTGTTAGTTTCATGGCTTCTGGTTTCTTTGTTAGTTTCCTTGTCATGGCTTCTGGTTTCTTGGTTAGTTTCCTTGTCATGGCTTCTGGTTTCTTGGTTAGTTTCCTTGTCATGGCTTCTGGTTTCTTGGTTAGTTTCCTTGTCATGGCTTCTGGTTTCTTGGTTAGTTTCCTTGTCATGGCTTCTGGTTTCTTGGTTAGTTTCCTTGTCATGGCTTCTGGTTTCTTGGTTAGTTTCCTTGTCATGGCTTCTGGTTTCTTTGTTAGTTTCCTTGTCATGGCTTCTGGTTGCTTGTTAGTTTCCTTGTCATGGCTTCTGGTTTCTTTGTTAGTTTCCTTGTCATGGCTTCTGGTTTCTTTGTTAGTTTCCTTGTCATGGCTTCTGGTTTCTTTGTTAGTTTCCTTGTCATGGCTTCTGGTTGCTTGTTAGTTTCCTTGTCATGGCTTCTGGTTTCTTTGTTAGTTTCCTTGTCATGGCTTCTGGTTGCTTAGTTTCCTTGTCATGGCTTCTGGTTTCTTGGTTAGTTTCCTTGTCATGGCTTCTGGTTTCTTTGTTAGTTTCCTTGTCATGGCTTCTGGTAGCTTTGTTAGTTTCCTTGTCATGGCTTCTGGTTTCTTGGTTAGTTTCCTTGTCATGGCTTCTGGTTTCTTTGTTAGTTTCCTTGTCATGGCTTCTGGTTCCTTGGTTAGTTTCCCTGTCATGGCTTCTGGTTTCTTTGTTAGTTTCCTTGTCATGGCTTCTGGTTTCTTTGTTAGTTTCCATGTCATGGCTTCTGGTTTCTTGGTTAGTTTCGTTGTCGTGGCTTCTGGTTTCTTGGTTAGTTTCCTTGTCATGGCTTCTGGTTTCTTTGTTAGTTTCCTTGTCATGGCTTCTGGTTCCTTGGTTAGTTTCCTTGTCATGGCTTCTGGTTTCTTTGTTAGTTTCCTTGTCATGGCTTCTGGTTTCTTTGTTAGTTTCCATGTCATGGCTTCTGGTTTCTTTGTTAGTTTCCTTGTCGTGGCTTCTGGTTTCTTTGTTAGTTTCCTTGTCATGGCTTCTGGTTTCTTTGTTAGTTTCCTTGTCATGGCTTCTGGTTTCTTTGTTAGTTTCCTTGTCATGGCTTCTGGTTTCTTTGTTAGTTTCCTTGTCATGGCTTCTGGTTTCTTTGTTAGTTTCCTTGTCATGGCTTCTGGTTTCTTGCTTAGTTTCCTTGTCATGGCTTCTGGTTTCTTTGTTAGTTTCCTTGTCATGGCTTCTGGTTTCTTGGTTAGTTTCCTTGTCATGGCTTCTGGTTTCTTGGTTAGTTTCCTTGTCATGGCTTCTGGTTTCTTGGTTAGTTTCCTTGTCATGGCTTCTGGTTTCTTGGTTAGTTTCCTTGTCATGGCTTCTGGTTTCTTTGTTAGTTTCCTTGTCATGGCTTCTGGTTTCTTTGTTAGTTTCCTTGTCATGGCTTCTGGTTTCTTGGTTAGTTTCCTTGTCATGGCTTCTGGTTTCTTTGTTAGTTTCCTTGTCATGGCTTCTGGTTGCTTTGTTAGTTTCCTTGTCATGGCTTCTGGTTTCTTGGTTAGTTTCCTTGTCATGGCTTCTGGTTTCTTTCTTAGTTTCCTTGTCATGGCTTCTGGTTTCTTGGTTAGTTTCCTTGTCATGGCTTCTGGTTTCTTGGTTAGTTTCCTTGTCATGGCTTCTGGTTTCTTTGTTAGTTTCCTTGTCATGGCTTCTGGTTTCTTTGTTAGTTTCCTTGTCATGGCTTCTGGTTTCTTGGTTAGTTTCCTTGTCATGGCTTCTGGTTTCTTTGTTAGTTTCCTTGTCATGGCTTCTGGTTTCTTGGTTAGTTTCCTTGTCATGGCTTCTGGTTTCTTGGTTAGTTTCCTTGTCATGGCTTCTGGTTTCTTGGTTAGTTTCCTTGTCATGGCTTCTGGTTTCTTTGTTAGTTTCCTTGTCATGGCTTCTGGTTTCTTGGTTAGTTTCCTTGTCATGGCTTCTGGTTTCTTGGTTAGTTTCCTTGTCATGGCTTCTGGTTTCTTGGTTAGTTTCCTTGTCATGGCTTCTGGTTTCTTTGTTAGTTTCCTTGTCATGGCTTCTGGTTTCTTTGTTAGTTTCCTTGTCATGGATTCTGGTTTCTTGGTTAGTTTCCTTGTCATGGCTTCTGGTTTCTTTGTTCCCACCCTCTCTCAAGGAACGGTTCACTTCCTACTGCATCAAGGTTATTGAAAGACTTTTCAAGGTTGTGATCAGATCACCCCTTACTCTTCTCTCCTGCACGTTGGTCAAATTTATGGCCTCTAGCCTTTCCCACACCGGAACATCCCTATCGGGGTCCCTCTGAACTCGTCTCTATTTTCTTTTTTTGCCTTTTCACGTGTGGTGAGCAAACGTGTGAAACATATTGTAGTTTTGGCCTGTTGTAGATGTGTGTGGTTAGATAGACCATTTCTAATGCCAAACTTGAATGGTATTCTAACCACCTTTATTGAACCACTTCTCGTTGAACATGGTCGGAGATCTTTTATAACTCGCATGAATGTGGACAAGGAAGTGTTACAGGGAACTGCTGACATCTCTGAGGCTGTAATCCCTGAGGCACTGACTGGAGCGGTGTATCAGTCTATATCAGGAGATCTTAGAAGGTGCGCTTCCCAGTTGACAGTCGGAAATAGCACCCCTGGTGTCACGACAGGCGGGCAAGACAATGAAATACAACGTCTGAAATCCCAGTGGTGTGATGTGCTCAAAATGTTGAGAACACCTTACACATCCCGGGGCCCAAGACTCTTCAACAACCCCTGCCATCTGCCGCCACGAAACAGCCTGGGATGCTGCACGGTAGAGAAGTTCAGGTGTGCAGTGGACCAGTACCTACAAAGTGTACTAGACCAGCCAGGCTGTTGGGGGCTGTGTGGGGCATGAGGGCTTGGTCGACCACTTCCAGCGCCCCGTCTTCCCACTCTTCCATCTGCATGTAAGGCTCAAGACCATCCACGTTCCCACAACTCTTGTGAATACCACACACTCTTCCTCCTACGTCGTGGTTTCCTGGCTACTGAAGGCGCACGTCCCGGGGGTGGGATATGATCCCTGAGATCTGGTGTCGTCTCTGATCCCTTGATGTCCTTATGATCCCACTTGAGCTGAAGCGTTTAGATCACATTACCTCCCTGACGGTGGTGTACCATCGTATGTCACCGCCTCTTACAGCTCTCGAGGGTCATCTAGTGTGTCATGTGTCCGCCACATCTCTGCTCCTCACCGTTGCTCACTCCCTCTACCTGTTGTCCCTCACCAGGCTGGGCGTCTGTTTCCATTCCTCTCTAGTGTTTTTATGTCCCCGTCACTTCCTCTGATGCTCGTCTTCATCTCAAGACACTGTCCAGTAGATATACCTTATTACACCAGGCGAAAGTCCATTTTAAACTCGTCTAATTCCATTCATTTCGATCTGTCAACCTGGGTTTTTTTTTGGGGGGGATCATGTCTATGTCGATCCATGTTTGCCTCTTACGTTCTAACGATGGCGAGGCTCGTGACCCATGTGTGTGTGTGTGTGTGTGTGTGTTCAACGTAAGTTCTGCTCTTCCTCCTCCTCCTCTTCCTCCTCCTCTTCCTCCTCCTCTTCCTCTTCCTCCTCCTGCTCACGATGCCCCACTCCCACACACACCTTCGACACCCTGGCCTCACCACCTCAGTGTACGTCCCTTGCTTCTCTGGTGTCCATCCAACGTGGGAAGACCTTGCACCGCTGCACCTGTCTGATCCCAGTGTTTTATTTATCCACACAACCTTTCTTGTTTTATTAGTGATTTATTCATTTAATTTATCGTATCTCTTTAACCCAGCTTGGCTCTAGCGATAGAGTGGATATCCACTTCATTATTTGGAGACTTTCGCTCAAAAATGATGGAGATTCACCTTTCCATTACCATCTTCGTGTCTCCCCCGTAAGCTTACAAGACCACCACAGTGTGTGTGTGATAAACCACAGATAATGTGATCACAAGTTTACAAGACCACCACAGTGTGTGTGTGATAAACCACAGATAATGTGATCACAAGTTTACAAGACCACCACAGTGTATGTGTGATAAACCACAGATAATGTGATCACAAGTTTACAAGACCACCACAGTGTGTGTGTGATAAACCACAGATAATGTGATCACAAGCTTACAAGACCACCACAGTGTATGTGTGATAAACCACAGATAATGTAATCAGAAATAAACCAGGCTGGCGTATGTGTACACAGATAACAGTGTGCGTCGTTGATAACATGCGTCATCACATATGTTACGATGATGGCGCTTGGACCCGGTGTTTACCTGTTGGCCACGCATGAGCATGTCATGCGTGGCTGGGTGTCGCCCGCATGGCTGTGGCCAGGCAGGCCTTCCCCGTCTCGTATTACACCCGTCGTAACTGGCTGTCACGTCAGTGACGCGTGACGCGTGACGCATGACGCATGACGCACCCTCCTCCTGGCTGACACACACCCCCCCTCCCCCCTTGCGAGGTAGCGTCATGTATGGGTGTCATGCACAGCACACGACAAGTGAGTGCTTGTGCCTGACCTGCATGTGCTTGTGCCTGACCTGCATGGGCTTGTGCCTGACCTGCTTGGGCTTGTGCCTGACCTGCATGTGCTTGTGCCTGACCTGCATGTGCTTGTGCCTGACCTGCATGTGCTTGTGCCTGACCTGCATGTGCTTGTGCCTGACCTGCATGTGCTTGTGCCTGACCTACATGTGCTTGTGCCTGACCTGCATGGGCTTGTGCCTGACCTGCATGTGCTTGTGCCTGACCTACATGTGCTTGTGCCTGACCTGCATGGGCTTGTGCCTGACCTACATGTGCTTGTGCCTGACCTACATGTGCTTGTGCCTGACCTGCATGTGCTTGTGCCTGACCTACATGTGCTTGTGCCTGACCTACATGTGCTTGTGCCTGACCTGCATGTGCTTGTGCCTGACCTACATGTGCTTGTGCCTGACCTACATGTGCTTGTGCCTGACCTGCATGTGCTTGTGCCTGACCTGCATGTGCTTGTGCCTGACCTACATGTGCTTGTGCCTGACCTGCATGGGCTTGTGCCTGACCTGCATGGGCTTGTGCCTGACCTACATGTGCTTGTGCCTGACCTGCATGGGCTTGTGCCTGACCTGCATGGGCTTGTGCCTGACCTACATGTGCTTGTGCCTGACCTGCATGGGCTTGTGCCTGACCTACATGTGCTTGTGCCTGACCTACATGTGCTTGTGCCTGACCTACATGTGCTTGTGCCTGACCTGCATGGGCTTGTGCCTGACCTACATGTGCTTGTGCCTGACCTGCATGGGCTTGTGCCTGACCTGCATGGGCTTGTGCCTGACCTGCATGTGCTTGTGCCCGACCTGCATGTGCTTGTGCCTGACCTGCATGTGCTTGTGCCTGACCTGCATGGGCTTGTGCCTGACCTACATGTGCTTGTGCCTGACCTGCATGGGCTTGTGCCTGACCTACATGTGCTTGTGCCTGACCTGCATGGGCTTGTGCCTGACCTGCATGGGCTTGTGCCTGACCTGCATGTGCTTGTGCCTGACCTGCATGTGCTTGTGCCTGACCTGCTTGTGCTTGTGCCTGACCTGCATGTGCTTGTGCCTGACCTGCATGTGCTTGTGCCTGACCTGCATGGGCTTGTGCCTGACCTGCATGTGCTTGTGCCTGACCTGCATGTGCTTGTGCCTGACCTGCATGTGCTTGTGCCTGACCTGCATGGGCTTGTGCCTGACCTGCATGTGCTTGTGCGTTTTGGACAGTGGTCAGCATGGTTTCCCCCCCCCCCCTGCATGATATGGGTGGGTGGGTGGGTTGGTGCCGGTGGGTGGGTGGGTGGGTGGGTGCCGATGGGTGGGTGGGTGGGTGCCGGTGGGTGGGTGGGTGGGTGCCGGTGGGTGGGTGGGTGAGTCATGCAGGGGGAAACACTGTTGGTGTTGGCCGGTGTGGATGTGAGTCAAAAAAGTGGTGATGTGTGTGTGTGTGTGTGGTGGACGAGAATGGTGGGTGGAGGGGTCGCCTCTCTCTCTCTCTCTCTCTCTCTCTCTCTCTCTCTCTCTCTCTCTCTCTCTCTCTCTCTCTCTCTCTCTCTCTCTCTATATATCTCTCTCTCTATCTATCTATCTATATATCTATCTATCTCCACCATCACTTCCCTCACCACTGCCAGGCACGGGGGGGGTGGGGGAGGGCCATTCCTCACTGTCATGCACGGGGTCTGGTCAGTGGTCATGCACGGGGTCTGGTCAGTGGTCATGCACGGGGTCTGGTCTGTGGTCACTGTCATGCACGGGGTCTGGTCTGTGGTCACTGTCATGCACGGGGTCTGGTCTGTGGTCACTGTCATGCACGGGGTCTGGTCTGTGGTCACTTGCCATGCACGGGGTCTGGTCTGTGGTCACTTGTCATGCACGGGGTCTGGTCTGTGGTCACTTGCCATGCACGGGGTCTGGTCAGTGGTCACTTGTCATGCACGGGGTCTGGTCATTGGTCACTGTCATGCACGGGGTCTGGTCAGTGGTCACTGTCATGCACGGGGTCTGGTCTGTGGTCACTTGCCATGCACGGGGTCTGGTCTGTGGTCACTTGCCATGCACGGGGTCTGGTCAGTGGTCACTGTCATGCACGGGGTCTGGTCTGTGGTCACTTGTCATGCACGGGGTCTGGTCTGTGGTCACTGTCATGCACGGGGTCTAGTCTGTGGTCACTTGCCATGCACGGGGTCTGGTCTGTGGTCACTGTCATGCACGGGGTCTGGTCACTGTCATGCACGGCACTCACGCCATGATGACCGGGGAAGTTCCCGTCGACCGGTTCTTTCGTCATGTCACTCCTCACTGTGCCTGGCCTGCCATGACGCTACCATGACCTCACTGTATCGTCTCTCTCTCTCTCTCTCTCTCTCTCTCTCTCTCTCTCTCTCTCTCTCTCTCTCTCTCTCTTCCGTGAAACGGCTCTTATCATCGCTATTTCCTTCCTTATTACTCCTACAATCGAAGGGTCAGAGGAACCCATTTGCCGATCAGGTGTGGTAGTGAGAGGTGGTGTGTTACGTGTCCTGTGTGGTAGTGAGAGGTGGTGTGTTATGTGTCAGGTGTGGTAGTGAGAGGTGGTGTGTTACGTGTCCTGTGTGGTAGTGAGAGGTGGTGTGTTACGTGTCCTGTGTGGTAGTGAGAGGTGGTGTGTTATGTGTCAGGTGTGGTAGTGAGAGGTGGTGTGTTACGTGTCCTGTGTGGTAGTGAGAGGTGGTGTGTTATGTGTCAGGTGTGGTAGTGAGAGGTGGTGTGTTATGTGTCAGGTGTGGTAGTGAGAGGTGGTGTGGTACGTGTCAGGTGTGGTAGTGAGAGGTGGTGTGTTATGTGTCAGGTGTGGTAGTGAGAGGTGGTGTGTTATGTGTCAGGTGTGGTAGTGAGAGGTGGTGTGTTATGTGTCCTGTGTGGTAGTGAGAGGTGGTGTGTTATGTGTCAGGTGTGGTAGTGAGAGGTGGTGTGTTATGTGTCAGGTGTGGTAGTGAGAGGTGGTGTGTTATGTGTCAGGTGTGGTAGTGAGAGGTGGTGTGTTATGTGTCCTGTGTGGTAGTGAGAGGTGGTGTGTTATGTGTCCTGTGTGGTAGTGAGAGGTGGTGTGTTATGTGTCAGGTGTGGTAGTGAGAGGTGGTGTGTTATGTGTCCTGTGTGGTAGTGAGAGGTGGTGTGTTATGTGTCAGGTGTGGTAGTGAGAGGTGGTGTGTTATGTGTCCTGTGTGGTAGTGAGAGGTGGTGTGTTATGTGTCAGGTGTGGTAGTGAGAGGTGGTGTGTTATGTGTCAGGTGTGGTAGTGAGAGGTGGTGTGTTACGTGTCAGGTGTGGTAGTGAGAGGTGGTGTGTTATGTGTCAGGTGTGGTAGTGAGAGGTGGTGTGTTATGTGTCAGGTGTGGTAGTGAGAGGTGGTGTGTTACGTGTCCTGTGTGGTAGTGAGAGGTGGTGTGTTATGTGTCAGGTGTGGTAGTGAGAGGTGGTGTGTTATGTGTCAGGTGTGGTAGTGAGAGGTGGTGTGTTATGTGTCAGGTGTGGTAGTGAGAGGTGGTGTTACGTGTCAGGTGTGGTAGTGAGAGGTGATGTGTTACGTGTCAGGTGTGGTAGTGAGAGGTGGTGTTACGTGTCAGGTGTGGTAGTGAGAGGTGGTGTGTTATGTGTCAGGTGTGGTAGTGAGAGGTGGTGTGTTACGTGTCAGGTGTGGTAGTGAGAGGTGGTGTGTTATGTGTCAGGTGTGGTA
The DNA here is from genome assembly GCF_036320965.1 of Panulirus ornatus. Classification (NCBI taxonomy): domain Eukaryota; kingdom Metazoa; phylum Arthropoda; class Malacostraca; order Decapoda; family Palinuridae; genus Panulirus; species Panulirus ornatus. The sequence goes on from NC_092270.1 coordinate 19,676,705, forward strand.
GTGAGAGGTGGTGTGTTACGTGTCAGGTGTGGTAGTGAGAGGTGGTGTTACGTGTCAGGTGTGGTAGTGAGAGGTGATGTGTTACGTGTCAGGTGTGGTAGTGAGAGGTGGTGTGTTATGTGTCAGGTGTTTTATATGTCAGGTGTGGTAGTGCGAGGTGTTGTTTAAATATCTGGAAGTGGACTTAGCAGCGAATGGAATGTGGAAGCGGAAGTGAGTCATAGGGTGTGAGAGGGGGCGATGAAGAATATGTGGAAGTCGAGAACGTTATCTTGGAAAGCAAAAATGGGTATGTTTGAAGGAATAGTGGTTCCAACAATGTTGTATGGTTGCGAGGCGTGGGCTATAGATAGAGTTGTGCGCAGGAGGATGGATGTGTTGGAAATGAGATGTTTGAGGACAATATGTGGTGTGAGGTGTTTTGATCGAGTAAGTAATGTAAGGGTAAGAGAGATGTGTTGAAATAAAAAGAGCGTGGTTGAGAGAGCAGAAGAGGGTGTATTGAAATGGTTTGGTCACATAGAGAGAATGAGTGAGGAAAGATTGACCAAGAGGATATATGTGTCAGAGGTGGAGGGAACGAGAAGTGGGAGACCAAATTGGAGGTGGAAAGATGGAGTGAAAAATATTTTGAGCGATCGGGGCCTGAACAAACAGGAGGGTGAGATACGTGCATGGGATCAAGCGAGTTGGAACGATGTGGTATACCGGGGTCGACGTGCTGTCAATGGACAGAACCAGGGGCATGTGAAACGTCTGGGGTACACCATGGAAAGGTCTGTGGGGCCTGGATGTGGAAAGGGAGCTGTGGTTTCGGTGCATTACACATGACAGCTAGAGAATGGATGTGAACGGATAAGTCCATTTTTTTGCTTGCGTCTGTTTCCGGCGCCACCTCGCTCCCTCGCGGTGTAAGGCTGCAGTCAAAACCGATGAAATGATGACCGAGCGTGACCCCTTTGACATGGAGGAGGAGGGGGGTCGGGTCACGAGCGCCATCCAGCCTCGTTTCGCTAGGTCATCATCCCCGTGGGGGGGGGGGGGGGGTAGTGTTGAGTCTGGAAACCTGTTCGGCTGTGAAGGCGACCCGGGTCGATTCCCCCCCACACCCAGCCAGGCCTCCTGTCAGAAAGCCTGTGACGCGGCCTTCACACACACACTCTCTCTCTCTCTCTCTCTCTCTCTCTCTCTCTCTCTCTCTCTCTCTCTCTCTCTCTCTCAAAAAGAGATCACGGTCTCTCTCAGTCTTCTTGTGTGTGTGTGTGTGTGACAACACCAAGGGCTAACGACAGTTGACCTGGGTCGAGTGTGTTCGAGTCGAGAGTCGAGTCGTTTGGTCGATATTGAGCCCGGGTCGTGTGTGCTTGCTCCCCCCTCACATCTCGACCAGGCCGGGTCTGGTCGGGTCTCTGGTCGAGGAGGAAGGTCGTGTAACCCAAGCCTGTCTGGCTGGGGTTGGTGTGGTCCACGTTGTACATGCTGCTCCTTCCCCTGGGGGAATGGTGGTCTTCCGCCGCGCCCCCTGTTACCCCTGGTGGACGAGGAAGTGCACAACCCTCCACGCTGGCCAGGTGGGGTGGCCACGCCCCACCTGGGGACTACGTGAGACCCTGAGGTCTGACCTGCACGGTGGCCTGACCCCGTGGGGGGATGGTGGGAAAACTCCCCAGGGCAAGATCAACCCTGGATGGACACGACCTGCCGGGTAGTGGTCCCTGATAGAGGACCTGGTAACTACAGGTCTGTGTTAGAGGACCTGCTAACTACAGGTCTGTGGTAGAGGACCAGCTAACTAGAGGGCCTGTGTTAGAGGACCAGCTAACTAGAGGTCTGTGTTAGAGGACCAGCTAACTACAGGTCTGTGTTAGAGGACCAGCTAACTACAGGTCTGTGTTAGAGGACCAGCTAACTACAGGTCTGTGTTAGAGGACCAGCTAACTAGAGGTCTGTGTTAGAGGACCAGCTAACTAGAGGTCTGTGTTAGAGGACCAGCTAACTAGAGGTCTGTGTTAGAGGACCAGCTAACTACAGGTCTGTGTTAGAGGACCAGCTAACTAGAGGTCTGTGTTAGAGGAGCTGCTAACTAGAGGTCTGTGTTAGAGGACCTGCTAACTAGAGGTCTGTGTTAGAGGACCTGCTAACTTAGAGGTCTGTGTTAGAGGACCTGCTAACTAGAGGTCTGTGTTAGAGGACCAGCTAACTAGAGGTCTGTGTTAGAGGACCAGCTAACTAGAGGGCCTGTGTTAGAGGACCTGCTAACTAGAGGTCTGTGGTAGAGGACCAGCTAACTAGAGGTCTGTGTTAGAGGACCTGCTAACTACAGGTCTGTGGTAGAGGACCAGCTAACTAGAGGGCCTGTGTTAGAGGACCTGCTAACTAGAGGTCTGTGTTAGAGGACCTGCTAACTAGAGGTCTGTGTTAGAGAACCAGCTAACTACAGGTCTGTGTTGGAGGACCAGCTAACTAGAGGTCTGTGTTAGAGGACCAGCTAACTAGAGGTCTGTGTTAGAGGACCAGCTAACTACAGGTCTGTGTTAGAGAACCAGCTAACTAGAGGTCTGTGTTAGAGGACCAGCTAACTAGAGGTCTGTGTTAGAGGACCTGCTAACTAGAGGTCTGTGTTAGAGGACCAGCTAACTAGAGGTCTGTGTTAGAGGACCAGCTAACTAGAGGTCTGTGTTAGAGGACCTGCTAACTTAGAGGTCTGTGTTAGAGGACCAGCTAACAAGAGGGCCTGTGTCATAAGACCCTGTGACCACAATGTGACCAGTCCTTCATATGGTCAGCTGATGGTCTCTGTATATGAATGTCATGCAGGCTGGCACAGACCCTTGCACAGAACTGACCACACACACACACACACACACACACACACACACACACACACACCCACACTGTGGGAAGACCACAGTCGCTCGTGGTGTGGGGGACCCCCCTTTCGAGGTGGTCCTCCTGACTGTCCCTTAAGGTCGCTCTCGTGTGCCACAAGTATGTAAATATAGACGTAAAGAGCTCCCCCTGGGGTGAGGGGGAGGTGGATCTTTAATGGGTTCTCATAATTGGGTTGTAAACCAGGGGGGGACAGCGTGGTCGTGGGCCCCCCCTTATTATTATTACAACCCTAATGGTTGTTGGCGTGACAACGACCCTAATGGTTGTTGGTGTGACAACGACCCTATTGGTTGTTAGCGTGTCGACACCCCATCATTGTTACGACAGCAGTTGGCTTTTCCAGTAAGATGGTGGGAGGCTGGATGCGACGACCTCATCAAAATGAGACAAGGATGTTCTCCTGTATGTCTAACCTCACATTGCTGTGGCTAGCCCGAATGGCTGGAGTTGGCTAGTAGACACAGATAGATGTCTCTATCTATCCTGGTTGTTGATGTTGAAGAATTGGTCATACTTGAAGTATTTGGGACACACACAGAGCCCAGGTTGTTACAAGATCAAGGTCGTTTTCATCGACCAATTGGTTGGAAAGTGGACCCCCCTCAGGCCTTCGTAACCCCAGAGCCTGGCTGGTCTAGTAGACTCCCAGCCTGTTCGTGGCGGCAGATGGCAAGGTGGTGAAGAGTCTTGGGCCCCCGGGATGTGTAAGGTGTGTTCTCTCTCGTCTTCTGCATATGGCATCTTTGGACATCTGTTGTACTATTATACAAGGTACTCCCTTAACAGTTGTGCCAGTAGGGATGGTGTTTCCCAGGGCTCATGCGTCGTGCCCTGAGGGTGGTAGTGTGGTGCACATGCGTCGTGCCCTGAGGGTGGTAGTGTGGTGCTCATGCGTCGTGCCCTGAGGGTGGTAGGCGTGGTGCACATGCGTCGTGCCCTGAGGGTGGTAGCGTGGTGCTCATGCGTCGTGCCCTGAGGGTGGTAGTGTGGTGCTCATGCGTCGTGCCCTGAGGGTGGTAGGCGTGGTGCTCATGCGTCGTGCCCTGAGGGTGGTAGTGTGGTGCACATGCGTCGTGCCCTGAGGGTGGTAGTGTGGTGCTCATGCGTCGTGACCTGAGGGTGGTAGTGTGGTGCTCATGCGTCGTGCCCTGAGGGTGGTAGGCGTGGTGCTCATGCGTCGTGCCCTGAGGGTGGTAGGGTGGTGCTCATGCGTCGTGCCCTGAGGGTGGTAGTGTGGTGCTCATGCGTCGTGACCTGAGGGTGGTAGTGTGGTGCACATGCGTCGTGCCCTGAGGGTGGTAGGCGTGGTGCTCATGCGTCGTGCCCTGAGGGTGGTAGTGTGGTGCACATGCGTCGTGCCCTGAGGGTGGTAGGCGTGGTGCACATGCGTCGTGCCCTGAGGGTGGTAGTGTGGTGCACATGCGTCGTGCCCTGAGGGTGGTAGCGTGGTGCTCATGCGTCGTGCCCTGAGGGTGGTAGGCGTGGTGCTCATGCGTCGTGCCCTGAGGGTGGTAGTGTGGTGCTCATGCGTCGTGCCCTGAGGGTGGTAGTGTGGTGCTCATGCGTCGTGACCTGAGGGTGGTAGTGTGGTGCTCATGCGTCGTGCCCTGAGGGTGGTAGGCGTGGTGCTCATGCGTCGTGCCCTGAGGGTGGTAGTGTGGTGCTCATGCGTCGTGCCCTGAGGGTGGTAGTGTGGTGCTCATGCGTCGTGCCCTGAGGGTGGTAGTGTGGTGCTCATGCGTCGTGCCCTGAGGGTGGTAGTGTGGTGCTCATGCGTCGTGCCCTGAGGGTGGTAGGCGTGGTGTGCTCATGCGTCGTGCCCTGAGGGTGGTAGTCGTGGTGCTCATGCGTCGTGCCCAGAGGGTGGTAGTGTGGTGCCACATGCGTCGTGCCCAGAGGGTGGTAGGCGTGGTGACTCATGCGTCGTGCCTGAGGTGTGGTCGTGTGGTGCTCATGCGTCGTGCCCTGAGGGTCGGTAGTCGTGGTGCCCATGCGTCGAGCCCTGAGGGTTGTAGCTGTGGTGCACATGCGTCGTGCCCTGAGGTGTGGTAGCGTGGTGCTCATGCGTCGGTGCCCTGAGGGTGGTAGTGCGTGGTGCACATGGCGGTCGTGCCCTGAGGGTGGTAGTGTGGTGCTCATGCGTCGTGCCTCTGTAGGGTGGTAGGATGTGGTGCTCACTTGCGTCGTGCCCTGAGGGTGGTAGTGTGGTGCACATGCGTCGTGCCCCTGAGGGTGGTAGTGTGGTGCACATGGCGTCGTGCCCTGAGGGTGGTAGCGTGGTGCACATGCGTCGTGCCCTTGAGGGTGGTAGTGTGGTGCACATGCGTCGTGCCCTGAGGGTGGTAGTGTGGTGCACATGCGTCGTGACCTGAGGGTGGTAGTGTGGTGCACATGCGTCGTGCCCTGAGGGTGGTAGTGTGGTGCTCATGCGTCGTGCCCTGAGGGTGGTAGAGTGTGGTGCACAGGGCGTCGCCGTTCTAGCCACACACACACACTTCCTGTGTTGGTGAAGCGGGAGGTTGTCATACACAAGGTCTTACGCCACACACACACACACACACACACACACCGGCTTGGTTTGTCACAGCCAGTGTGTCGCCACGGCATCTTAGGTCGAAAGTCCGCACACACCTCAAGGTCATGCAGGTCTTAACCCATTCAACACACGAACGTACGCACGCACCGCTTCTTTGTTTACATACCGTGTACTCTGCGTCCGGCGTGACGTGGTGTTGATGTTATGTTATTGTGGTGGTTACGTGATGGGTCCACGTGCTGTGGGTTGTGAGAGGCAGGTGGTGGTGGGTGTGGTTAGGTTGTGAGAGGCAGGTTGTAGTGGGTGGTTAGGTTATGAGAGGCAGGTGGTGGTGGGTGTGGTTGTGAGAGGCAGGTGTTGGTGGGTGTGGTTAGGTTATGAGAGGCAGGTGGTAGTGGGTGTGGTTAGGTTGTGAGAGGCAGGTGTTGGTGGGTGTGGTTAGGTTGTGAGAGGCAGGTGTGGTGGGTGTGGTTAGGTTGTGAGAGGCAGGTGGTAGTGGGTGTGGTTAGGTTATGAGAGGCAGTGGTGGTGGGTGTGGTTAGGTTATGAGAGCAGGTGGTGGGTGTGGTTAGGTTATGAGAGGCAGTGGTGTTGGGTGTGGTTAGGTTATAGAGGCAGGTGGTGTTGGGTGTGGTTAGGTTATGAGAGGCAGGTGGTGTTGGGTGTGGTTAGGTTATGAGAGGCAGGTGGTGGTGGGTGTGGTTAGGTTGTGAGAGGCAGGTGGTGGTGGGTGTGGTTAGGTTGTGAGAGGCAGGGTGGTGATGTGGTTAGGTTGTGAGAGGTAGGTGGTGGTGGGTGTGGTTAGGAAGTGAGAGGCAGGTGGTGGTGGGTGTGGTTAGGTTATGAAAGGCAGGTGGTGGTGGGTGTGGTTAGGTTATGAGAGGCAGGTGGTGGTGGGTGTGGTTAGGTTGTGAGAGGCAGGTGGTGGTGGGTGTGGTCAGGTTATGAGAGGCAGGTGGTGGTGGGTGTGGTTAGGAAGTGAGAGGCAGGTGGTGGTGGGTGTGGTTAGGTTGTGAGAGGCAGGTGGTGGTGGGTGTGGTTAGGTTATGAGAGGCAGGTGGTGGTGGGTGTGGTTAGGAAGTGAGAGGCAGATGGTGGTGGGTGTGGTTAGGTTGTGAGAGGCAGGTGGTGGTGGGTGTGGTTAGGTTATGAGAGGCAGGTGGTGGTGGGTGTGGTTAGGTTATGAGAGGCAGGTGGTGGTGGGTGTGGTTAGGTTATGAGAGGCAGGTGGTGGTGGGTGTGGTTAGGTTATGAGAGGCAGGTGGTGGTGGGTGTGGTTAGGTTGTGAGAGGCAGGTGGTGGTGGGTGTGGTTAGGTGGTGTGAGAGATGTACTTTACATGGGAGGGATCAGACACCAGGAGACCTTGTGCCTGGGAGGACGTCATCTGCTGGAGGACAGTCACTGTGTCCTAACTGCTTAATGATGTTGTTATTAGTGGTTGTGATGGGAAGATAACATTAATGATGTTGTTATTAGTGGTTGTGATGGGAAGATAACATTAATGTTATTAGTGGTTGTGATGGGAAGATAACATTAATGATGTTATTAGTGGTTGTGATGGGAAGATAACATTAATGATGTTGTTATTAGTGGTTGTGATGGGAAGATAACATTAATGATGTTGTTATTAGTGGTTGTGATGGGAAGATAACATTAATGATTTTATTAGTGGTTGTGATGGGAAGATAACATTAATGATGTTGTTATTAGTGGTTGTGATGGGAAGATAACATTAATGATGTTGTTATTAGTGGTTGTGATGGGAAGATAACATTAATGATGTTTTTATTAGTGGTTGTGATGGGAAGATAACATTATTGATGTTGTTATTAGTGGTTGTGATGGGAAGATAACATTAATGATATTGTTATTAGTGGTTGTGATGGGAAGATAACATTAATGATGATGTTAGTAGTGGTTGTGATGGGAAGATAACATTAATGATGTTATTAGTGGTTGTGATGGGAAGATAACATTAATGATGATGTTATTAGTGGTTGTGATGGGAAGATAACATTAATGATGTTATTAGTGGTTGTGATGGGAAGATAACATTAATGATGTTATTAGTGGTTGTGATAGCAAGATAACATTAATGATGTTATTAGTGGTTGTGATGGGAAGATAACATTAATGATGTTGTTATTAGTGGTTGTGATGGGAAGATAACATTAATGATGTTATTAGTGGTTGTGATGGGAAGATAACATTAATGTTATTAGTGGTTGTGATGGGAAGATAACATTAATGATGTTATTAGTGGTTGTGATGGGAAGATAACATTATTGATGTTGTTATTAGTGGTTGTGATGGGAAGATAACATTAATGTTATTAGTGGTTGTGATGGGAAGATAACATTAATGATGTTATTAGTGGTTGTGATGGGAAGATAACATTAATGATGTTGTTATTAGTGGTTGTGATGGGAAGATAACATTAATGTTATTAGTGGTTGTGATGGGAAGATAACATTAATGTTATTAGTGGTTGTGATGGGAAGATAACATTAATGATGTTATTAGTGGTTGTGATGGGAAGATAACATTAATGTTATTAGTGGTTGTGATGGGAAGATAACATTAATGATGTTGTTATTAGTGGTTGTGATGGGAAGATAACATTAATGATGTTGTTATTAGTGGTTGTGATGGGAAGATAACATTAATGATGTTATTAGTGGTTGTGATGGGAAGATAACATTAATGATGTTGTTATTAGTGGTTGTGATGGGAAGATAACATTAATGATGTTATTAGTGGTTGTGATGGGAAGATAACATTAATGATGTTGTTATTAGTGGTTGTGATGGGAAGATAACATTAATGATGTTATTATTAGTGGTTGTGATGGGAAGATAACATTAATGATGTTATTATTAGTGGTTGTGATGGGAAGATAACATTAATGATGTTATTAGTGGTTGTGATAGAGGAAGATAACACAAGACAGTGTCTCCCCTCCCACCATTCCAGGACACCATAGACAGGAGGACAGTAGTGTAGTACAGTGCACCATAGACAGGAGGACAGTAGTGTAGTACAGTGCACCATAGACAGGAGGACAGTAGTGTAGTACAGTGCACCATAGACAGGAGGACAGTAGTGTAGTACAGTGCACCATAGACAGGAGGACAGTAGTGTAGTACAGTGCACCATAGACAGGAGGACAGTAGTGTAGTACAGTGCACCATAGACAGGAGGACAGTAGTGTAGTACAGTGCACCATAGACAGGAGGACAGTAGTGTAGTACAGTGCACCATAGACAGGAAGACAGTAGTGTAGTACAGTGCACCATAGACAGGAGGACAGTAGTGTAGTACAGTGCACCATAGACAGGAGGACAGTGGTGTAGTACAGTGCACCATAGACAGGAGGACAGTAGTGTAGTACAGTGCACCATAGACAGGAGGGCAGTAGTGTAGTACAGTGCACCATAGACAGGAGGACAGTAGTGTAGTACAGTGCACCATAGACAGGAGGACAGTAGTGTAGTACAGTGCACCATAGACAGGACAGTAGTGTAGTACAGTGCACCATAGACAGGAGGACAGTGGTGTAGTACAGTGCACCATAGACAGGAGGACAGTAGTGTAGTACAGTGCACCATAGACAGGAGGACAGTAGTGTAGTACAGTGCACCATAGACAGGAGGACAGTAGTGTAGTACAGTGCACCATAGACAGGAGGACAGTGGTGTAGTACAGTGCACCATAGACAGGAGGACAGTAGTGTAATACAGTGCACCATAGACAGGAGGACAGTAGTGTAGTACAGGCATTAAGCGCCTGAGTGTAGCACACCTGCCCTGGGGTCGTGTGTTATGTTCATCGTACTGACCCCTTGTTCTGCTGGATCTGTTATGGAGTTCTATACTGAACATTTTACGTCACACTTGCCCCGTGGTCGGGGCTCACTACGCGTCTGTGTCACGGCTGTCTGTGCCCCGTTCATCATGGATGGAGAACAGCCCCGTTCATCATGGTTGATGTTCTCCATGTTGTTCATCATGGTTGATGTTCTCCATGTTGTTCATCATGGTTGATGTTCTCCATGTTGTTCATCATGGTTGATGTTCTCCAGGTTAACGCTAGGATAACCCCACATCTTCCTGGTCTAGATGGGGCAAGCCAGACCCCCGGGGCCCATGGCTGGGGCAGGCCAGACCCCCGGGGCCCATGGCTGGGGCAGGCCAGACCCCCGGGGCCCATGGATGGGGCAGGTCCCAACCTTCAAGTTACTGGAATGTGTGTGTGTGTGTGTGTGTGTGTGTGTGTGTGTGTGTGTGTGTCTCACCTCGTCGGTTCCTCCTCCTCCTCCCCTCCTCCTCCTCCTCCTCCTCCTCCTCCTCCTTCTCCTTCTCCTTGTCCTCCTCCTCGCCCCCCTCCTCGCCCCCCTCCTCGTCCTCCTCGCCCTCCTCCTCCTCCTCCTCGCCCTTCTCCTCGTCCTCCTCCTCGCCCTCCTCCTCCTCCTCCTCGCCCTTCTCCTCGTCCTCCTCCTCTTCTTCGTCCTCCTCCTCCTCCTCCTCCTCCTCCTCCTCCTCCTTCTGCTTCTCCTCCTCCTCCTCTTCGTCCTCCTCGCCCTCCTCCTCCTCCTCCTTCTCCTTCTCCTTCTCCTCGTCCTCCTCCTCGCCCTCCTCCTCCTCCTCCTCCTCGCCCTTCTCCTCGTCCTCCTCCTCTTCGTCCTCCTCCTCCTCCTCCTCCTCCTCCTTCGCCTCACCGTAGGTGCTGGTGACCACTTGGTCGTGGTGGAGGAGCAGGTGGCTGTGGTGAAGGAGGGAGGGAGGGAAGGAGGGAGGGAGGGAAGGGAGGGAGGGAAGCGCCGTATATGGCAGCCACCGCTGCCGCTGCGTCATGTACCTGTGCCGCGCACCCGCCCACCCCCGGGTCACCACTCCCTCCCACGCCACCACCACCACCACAACCATCGCTGCTACCACCACCACACAACACCCTACCCTCCCACGCCACCACCACCACAACCATCGCTGCTACCACACACAACACAACACTACCCTCCCACGCCACCACCCACCACAACCATCGCTGCTACCACCACCACAACACACACACCACTCCACGCCAACACCACCACCACAACCATCGCTGCTCCAACCACCACCACAACACACACCCTCCCACGCCACCACCACCACACAACCATCGCTGCTACCACCACCACCACAACACACCCTCCCACGCCACCACCACCACCACAACCATCGCTGCTACCACCACCACCACAACACACCCTCCCACGCCACCACCACCACCACAACCATCGCTGCTACCACACCACCACAACACACCCTCCCACGCCACCACCACCACCACAACCATCGCTGCTACCACCAACCACACACAACACACCCTACCACGCCACCACCACCACCACAACCATCGCTGCTACCACCACCACAACACACCCTCCCACGCCACCACCCACCACAACCATCGCTGCTACCACCACCACAACACACCCTACCACGCCACCACCACCACCACAACCATCGCTGCTACCACCACCACCACAACACACCCTCCCACGCCACCACCACCACAACCATCGCTGCTACCACCACCACAACACACCCTCCCACGCCACCACCACCACCACAACCATCGCTGCTACCACCACCACAACACACCCTCCCACGCCACCACCACCACCACAACCATCGCTGCTACCACCACCACAACACACCCTCCCACGCCACCACCACCACCACAACCATCGCTGCTACCACCACCACAACACTCCCGTCCACGCCACCACCACCACCACAACCATCGCTGCTACCACCACCACAACACACCCTCCCACGCCACCACACCACCACAACCATCGCTGCTACCACCACCACAACACACCCTACCACGCCACCACCACACCACAACCATCGCTGCTACCACACCACCACAACACTCCCTCCCACGCCACCACCACCACCACAACCATCGCTGCTACCACCACCACCAACAACACACCCTCCACGCCACCACCACCACACATCCATCGCCACCACCCACCAACAACACACCCTCCACGCCACCACCACCACCACAACCATCGCTGCTACCCACCTACACAACACACCCTCCCACGCCACCACCACCACAACCATCGCTGCTATCCACCACCACACACACCCTGACCACGCCACCACCACCACCACACACCATCGCTGCTACCACCACCACACACAACACACTCCACGCCAACCACCACCACCACAACCATCGCTGCTACCACCACCACAACACACCCTCCCACGCCACCAACCACCACAACCATCGCTGCTACCCACCACCACAACACACCTCCACGCCACCAACCACCACAACACCATCGCTGCTACCACCACCACAAACACAACCCTCCCACGCCACCACCACCACCACCACCATCGCTGCTACCACTCGCACACACCTCCACGCCACCACCACCACCACAACCATCGCTGCTACCACACCACAACACCCTCCCACGCCACCACCACCACAACCATCGCTGCTACCACCACCACAACACACCCTACCACGCCACCACACACCACAACCATCGCTGCTACCACCCACCACAACACACCCTCCCACGCCACCACCACACCACAACCATCGCTGCTACCACACCACCCAACACACCCTCCCACGCCACCACCACCACAACCATCGCTGCTACCACCACCACAACACACCCCTACCACGCCACCACCACCACCACCACCATCGCTGCTACCCACCACCACAACACACCCTACCACGCCACCACCACCACCACAACCATCGCTGCTACCACACCACCACAACACACCCTCCCACGCCACCACCACCACAACCATCGCTGCTACCACCACCACAACACACCCTACCACGCCACCACCACCACCACAACCATCGCTGCTACCACCACCACCACAACACACCCTCCCACGCCACCACCACCACCACAACCATCGCTGCTACCACCACCACCACAACACACCCTCCCACGCCACCACCACCACCACAACCATCGCTGCTACCACCACCACAACACACCCTCCCACGCCACCACCACCACCACAACCATCGCTGCTACCACCACCACCACAACACTCCCTCCCACGCCACCACCACCACCACAACCATCGCTGCTACCACTACCACAACACACCCTCCCACGCCACCACCACCACCACAACCATCGCTGCTACCACCACCACAACACACCCTCCCACGCCACCACCACCACCACAACCATCGCTGCTACCACCACCACAACACTCCCTCCCACGCCACCACCACCACAACCATCGCTGCTACCACCACCACAACACACCCTACCACGCCACCACCACCACCACCACCATCGCTGCTACCACCACCACAACACACCCTACCACGCCACCACCACCACCACAACCATCGCTGCTACCACCACCACACTACCGCAACGTAAGCGATGCCCAGTGGCGTGAGGCAGGACGCGCGTCAGGCTGTGTGACGCAGACATTGTGTCTTGCGTGACGCAGCGAGGCACGTGTGCCCCTCCGTGGCTCGTGTCATGGTGCCGTCTTGCGTCAGTTGGGTCGTGCGCGCGCGCGAGAGAGAGAGAGAACCAGGACAGTGTGTCCTGCAGGAGGTGAGAGGCAAGAGAGAGAGAGCGAGCGAGGTCGTGGTGAAGGCATGGGTTTGGCGTGGTGGGCCCACGGATGACGCTGGGTGGCGTACACTGTCACTCCGTACGCCATGTACGCACGCGTGGCATTACGGATCCTGGTAAGGCATCGCTCCGACGTACAGCAGGTGGGAGGGACGTGGGAGAGATGGTGCTCCGTGGAAGGGGAGGTCGTGTGGGAGCGACCAGCCCTCCCTCATGTGTCGCGGTAAACAACTGGGGAATCCACTGTCTTATTCCAGGTGGGCGTGTACTGTAGCGAGGCCCTACAGCATCATACAGCTGCACTACAACCTTCTGTAGGAAACCAGGGGAGAGGGAGGTTAGAAACCTGCCTAGGACAGTGGGGACGGTGGTGCCATCATACCCAGCCTCCAAGACCCGGGCTCCGTTGGGTAAGCTAGCGTGACCCGGACTGACCCACTGGAGCATCAGACCAGCTCGGTTGGCGACGGGTGATCGCGGGTAGAGAAGGCCCCTTCCTGCAGTGGGCAGGCTGGGCTGAGCCCAGTGGAAGCCACCACTGTCCATGGTGTGACGTGGGGCGCGTCCCCCACGCCCGCCCTCTGGTGCAACGTATTTGGAAAGGGGGCGGCGTGGACGCCCTGGGTCGAGCAAGCACACCTGGGGTTGATTCCCTCCCCCTGTGTACGTTCGTGTGTCCTCCTCGCACACACCTGGGGAGTTGGAAGTCTGATATATCATCCAACGAGTCCCTGGGGGAGTTGGAAGTCTGATATATCATCCTCCGAGTCTGATATATCATCCTCCGAGTCCCTGGGGAGTTGGAAGTCTGATATATCATCCTCCGAGTCCCTGGGGGAGTTGGAAGTCTGATATATCATCCTCCGAGTCCCTGGGGAGTTGGAAGTCTGATATATCATCCTCCGAGTCCCTGGGGAGTTGGGAGTCTGATATATCATCCTCCGAGTCCCTGGGGAGTTGGAAGTCTGATATATCATCCTCCGAGTCCCTGGGGGAGTTGGGAGTCTGATATATCATCCTCCGAGTCCCTGGGGAGTTGGAAGTCCGATATATCATCCTCCGAGTCCCTGGGGGAGTTGGAAGTCTGATATATCATCCTCCGAGTCCTTGGAGGAGTTGGAAGTCTGATATATCATCCTTCGAGTCCCTGGGGGAGTTGGAAGTCTAATATATCATCCTCCGAGTCCCTGGGGGAGTTGGAAGTCTGATATATCATCCTCCGAGTCCCTGGGGGAGTTGGAAGTCTAATATATCATCCTCCGAGTCCTTGGAGGAGTTGGAAGTCTGATATATCATCCTTCGAGTCCCTGGGGGAGTTGGAAGTCTAATATATCATCCTCCGAGTCCTTGGAGGAGTTGGAAGTCTGATATATCATCCTCCGAGTCCCTGGGGGAGTTGGAAGTCTAATATATCATCCTCCGAGTCCCTGGGGGAGTTGGAAGTCTGATATATCATCCTTCGAGTCCCTGGGGGAGTTGGAAGTCTAATATATCATCCTCCGAGTCCTTGGAGGAGTTGGAAGTCTGATATATCATCCTTCGAGTCCCTGGGGGAGTTGGAAGTCTAATATATCATCCTCCGAGTCCCTGGGGGAGTTGGAAGTCTGATATATCATCCTCCGAGTCCCTGGGGGAGTTGGAAGTCTGATATATCATCCTCCGAGTCCCCCAGACGTTACCCACTCCGCCCTGCGCCGCAGGTTTGGTTGGAGTGCCTCCGTGCGTGACGTAGACCCCCGTGTTACCGGGGCGATCCCCCGTGTGGCGTGGGGATTGTTGTGTGGCAATTAGCAACTCGAGGATGAACCGTTGTCATGCCTGTTGGTTTCTTCCCTTACGCGGCTCGGCTCTAGCGCACTTGCCTTCCTGCTCTCTGACCCGAGTCTGGTCCAAAGCGGAGTTTCTGTGTCTTTCAAAACCTTTTCGAAGACCTTTTTTTATTTTGGTAGCCGTTTCTCTATGTGACCTTTTATATATCTCATTGTAAAGGCCTGTCGGGGTTTGGGCTGGGGCCTTTTTGGACCAGCCACCAGAACCGTACCACTGTAGTAACCACCACTGCAGCAGCCACCAGAACCGTACCACTGTAGTAACCACCACTGCAGCAGCCACCAGAACCGTACCACTGTAGTAACCACCACTGCAGCAGCCACCAGAACCGTACCACTGTAGTGACCACCACTGCAGCAGCCACCAGAACCGTACCACTGTAGTGACCACCACTGCAGCAGCCACCAGAACCGTACCACTGTAGTAACCACCACTGCAGCAGCCACCAGAACCGTACCACTGTAGTAACCACCACTGCAGCAGCCACCAGAACCGTACCACTGTAGTAACCACCACTGCAGCAGCCACCAGAACCGTACCACTGTAGTGACCACCACTGCAGCAGCCACCAGAACCGTACCACTGTAGTGACCACCACTGCAGCAGCCACCAGAACCGTACCACTGTAGTGACCACCACTGCAGCAGCCACCAGAATTATACCACTGTAGTAACCACCACTGCAGCAGCCACCAGAACCGTACCACTGTAGTGACCACCACTGCAGCAGCCACCAGAACCGTACCACTGTAGTGACCACCACTGCAGCAGCCACCAGAACCGTACCACTGTAGTGACCACCACTGCAGCAGCCACCAGAACCGTACCACTGTAGTAACCACCACTGCAGCAGCCACCAGAACCGTACCACTGTAGTGACCACCACTGCAGCAGCCACCAGAACCGTACCACTGTAGTGACCACCACTGCAGCAGCCACCAGAATTATACCACTGTAGTGACCCCCACAACAACCACTGCAGCAGCCACCAGAATCATACCACTGTAATAACCTCCCATCGTTAGCACGACCTCCTCCCGCTGACAACCACCACTGTTAGCAACCACAGTGGAAGGGAAGGATAGGGGGGAGAGGGAAGGGGGCTAGTCCTGGAGGTGTTGAGTGGTCAGAATGGACAGCTACGACCAGCAACCACCCCTCCCACCCGTGCTACGTGGGAGGGAGGGACGGGTGACGGGTCCTGGCTAGCTGCTACGTGGGAGGGAGGGACGGGTGACGGGTCCTGGCTAGCTGCTACGTGGGAGGGAGGGACGGGTGACGGGTCCTGGCTAGCTGCTACGTGGGAGGGAGGGACGGGTGACGGGTCCTGGCTAGCTGCTACGTGGGAGGGAGGGACGGGAGACGGGTCCTGGCTAGCTGCTACGTGGGAGGGAGGGACGGGAGACGGGTCCTGGCTAGCTGCTACGTGGGAGGGAGGGACGGGTGACGGGTCCTGGCTAGCTGCTACGTGGGAGGGAGGGACGGGTGACGGGTCCTGGCTAGCTGCTACGTGGGAGGGAGGGACGGGAGACGGGTCCTGGCTAGCTGCTACGTGGGAGGGAGGGACGGGTGACGGGTCCTGGCTAGCTGCTACGTGGGAGGGAGGGACGGGTGACGGGTCCTGGCTAGCTGCTACGTGGGAGGGAGGGACGGGTGACGGGTCCTGGCTAGCTGCTACGTGGGAGGGAGGGACGGGTGACGGGTCCTGGCTAGCTGCTACGTGGGAGGGAGGGACGGGTGACGGGTCCTGGCTAGCTGCTACGTGGGAGGGAGGGACGGGTGACGGGTCCTGGCTAGCTGCTACGTGGGAGGGAGGGACGGGTGACGGGTCCTGGCTAGCTGCTACGTGGGAGGGAGGGACAGGCACACATAACACGAGACAGGATGGTCCAGTATGAGGTCATGCGTAATGTGGAGGAAGACACTGGACAGCGTCTCGC
Source organism: Panulirus ornatus (assembly GCF_036320965.1). Taxonomy (NCBI): domain Eukaryota; kingdom Metazoa; phylum Arthropoda; class Malacostraca; order Decapoda; family Palinuridae; genus Panulirus; species Panulirus ornatus. The sequence continues at coordinate 19,693,546 of NC_092270.1, forward strand.
TGTCCCATCCACCTCTCTCTCCGGCTCAACTGTGTAGCGGGAACACACTGGACAGCGTCTCACTGTCCCATCCACCTCTCCCTCCGGCTCAACTGTGTAGCGGGAACACACACACTACGTAACGGAGGAGGCGCCACTGTCGCTGGAGAAGTGTCGTGTAGGAAAGTGGCGTAAACACGGAGGGGAATGAGAAGAAGGTGGGAGGGAGTGGGTGGGTGGGTGGGTGGGGTGGGCGTGTCCTTGACAAGGTCAGGTGGAGACCTGGTGGGGAGAGAGGGAGGGCCTGGGGTGCGTGGGGGGGGGGGGACTTACTTAACCTGGGGGCCCCTTCATCACCCCCCCCCCCCTTCCCCTCCCTCCCTCCCTGGCCCCGGGTGAAGCCATCTCAGGTTAGCACGGCGAAGGGTGGGTGGGGGGGGGGGGACCAAACACCCCGGGGCAGGACAGAGGAAGGGCCACATACCCCGGGGCAGGACAGAGGAAGGGCCACATACCCCGGGGCAGGACAGAGGAAGGGCCACATACCCCGGGGCTGGACGGAGGAGAGGCCACATACCCCGAGGCAGGACAGAGGAGGGGCCACATACCCCGGGGCTGGACGGAGGAGGGGCCACATACCCCGGGGCAGGACAGAGGAAGGGCCACATACCCCGGGGCTGGACCCGATGATGACGGTCTTCAAGTTGATGATGGTCTTCAAGTTGATGATGGTCTTCAGGTTGATGGTGGTCTTCAAGTTGATTATGGTCTTCAGGTTGATGTTGGTCTTCAAGTTGATGTTGGTCTTCAAGTTGATGGTGGTCTTCAGGTTGATGTTGGTCTTCAAGTTGATGATGGTCTTCAGGTTGATGGTGGTCTTCAAGTTGATGATGGTCTTCAGGCTGATGTTGGTCTTCAAGTTGATTATGGTCTTCAGGTTGATGTTGGTCTTCAAGTTGATGTTGGTCTTCAAGTTGATGGTGGTCTTCAGGTTGATGTTGGTCTTCAATTTGATGATGGTCTTCAGGCTGATGGTGGTCTTCAAGTTGATTATGGTCTTCAGGTTGATGTTGGTCTTCAAGTTTATGATGGTCTTCAAGTTGATGGTGGTCATCAAGTTGATTATGGTCTTCAGGTTGATGTTGGTCTTCAAGTTGATGTTGGTCTTCAAGTTGATGGTGGTCTTCAAGTTGATGGTGGTCTTCAAGTTGATGATGGTCTTCAGGCTGATGGTGGTCTTCAAGTTGATTATGGTCTTCAGGTTGATGTTGGTCTTCAAGTTGATGTTGGTCTTCAAGTTGATGGTGGTCTTCAAGTTGATGGTGGTCTTCAAGTTGATGATGGTCTTCAGGCTGATGGTGGTCTTCAAGTTGATTATGGTCTTCAGGTTTATGGTGGTCTTCAAGTTGATGATGGTCTTCAGGCTGATGGTGGTCTTCAAGTTGATTATGGTCTTCAGGTTGATGTTGGTCTTCAAGTTGATGTTGGTCTTCAAGTTGATGGTGGTCTTCAAGTTGATGGTGGTCTTCAGGTTGATGGTGGTCTTCAAGTTGATGATGGTCTTCAAGTTGATGGTGGTCTTCAGGCTGATGGTGGTCTTCAAGTTGATTATGGTCTTCAGGTTGATGTTGGTCTTCAAGTTGATGTTGGTCTTCAAGTTGATGGTGGTCTTCAAGTTGATGATGGTCTTCAGGCTGATGGTGGTCTTCAAGTTGATTATGGTCTTCAGGTTGATGTTGGTCTTCAAGTTGATGATGGTCTTCAAGTTGATGGTGGTCTTCAAGTTGATGATGGTCTTCAGGTTGATGGTGGTCTTCAAGTTGATGGTGGTCTTCAGGTTGATGGTGGTCTTCAAGTTGATGATGGTCTTCAAGTTGATGATGGTCTTCAGGTTGATGTTGGTCTTCAAGTTGATTATGGTCTTCAGGTTGATGTTGGTCTTCAAGTTGATGTTGGTCTTCAAGTTGATGGTGGTCTTCAAGTTGATGGTGGTCTTCAAGTTGATGATGGTCTTCAGGCTGATGGTGGTCTTCAAGTTGATTATGGTCTTCAGGTTTATGGTGGTCTTCAAGTTGATGATGGTCTTCAAGTTGATGGTGGTCTTCAAGTTGATGATGGTCTTCAGGTTGATGGTGGTCTTCAAGTTGATGATGGTTTTCAGGTTGATGGTGGTCTTCAAGTTGATGATGGTCTTCAAGTTGATGGTGGTCTTCAAGTTGAGTATGGTCTTCAGGTTGATGGTGGTCTTCAAGTTGATGGTGGTCTTCAGGTTGATGGTGGTCTTCAAGTTGATGATGGTCTTCAGGTTGATGGTGGTCTTCAAGTTGATGATGGTCTTCAAGTTGATGGTGGTCTTCAAGTTGATTATGGTCTTCAGGTTGATGGTGGTCTTCAAGTTGATGGTGGTCTTCAGGTTGATGGTGGTCTTCAAGTTGATGATGGTTTTCAGGTTGATGGTGGTCTTCAAGTTGATGATGGTCTTCAAGTTGATGGTGGTCTTCAAGTTGATGTTGGTCTTCAAGTTGATGGTGGTCTTCAAGTTGATGGTGGTCTTCAGGTTGATGGTGGTCTTCAAGTTGATGATGGTCTTCAGGTTGATGGTGGTCTTCAAGTTGATGTTGGTCTTCAAGTTGATGGTGGTCTTCAAGTTGATGATGGTCTTCAAGTTGATGATGGTCTTCAGGTTGATGGTGGTCTTCACGAAGTAGACTCAGTGGCGTGGCCACACCACCTCAGCTGGAGCGCCAGGCTACCGCGCCTCCCCCAGCCATGGAGCGGTACGCTACCACTTACATACATACACACATACACTGTGCTGGTACACACACACACACACACACACACACACAGGGGGGGTGTAATGCATGGGAGACGTGGGAGAATGTGTGGGAATGTTATGATAAATGAGACATGAGGATACGCGCAACATAATATGAGGGAGGGATTGTACGCAGACGAGGGAGGGAGGGTGTATACAACATGTCCCCCTCCGTCAGGGACACACGCTGGGGACGGGTCAGGTCCCGGGATAAGTGTATATACACAGAGTGTATCCCACACAAGGCTGTGTGGGGCCCTTCCTTCCAGCAGCGGCTCGACCGACCAAACGACCCAATTCGGTAGTTTGTAGGCCCTCAGGCGTGGGGGTCGGGTTCGTAGAAGGTGGCCCAGACCAGGACTCATGTGGCCCTGTGTGTGTGTGTGATCCCGGCGCGCTACCCCCCCCCCCCCCCCCCCCCCCCCCTCACGAAGTGGGGGCCACACCTACACTTGCCCCGGGACACTAGTCAGTCAGTATGAGGCGCTGTGAGGGATGTGTGAGGTACGGTAGCAAGTGTGAGGGATGTGTGAGGTACGGTAGCAAGTGTGTGTATGTGTGAGGTACGGTAGCAAGTGTGTGTGTGTGTGTGTGTGAGGTACGGTAGCAAGTGTGTGTGTGTGAGGTACGGTAGCAAGTGTGAGGGATGTGTGAGGTACGGTAGCAAGTGTGAGGGATGTGTGAGGTACGGTAGCAAGTGTGTGTGTGTGTGTGTGTGTGTGAGGTACGGTAGCAAGTGTGAGGGATGTGTGAGGTACGGTAGCAAGTGTGAGGGATGTGTGAGGTACGGTAGCAAGTGTGTGTGAGGTACGACCACTGTAAACCTTATGTTCCATGAGGCGAGTGTACACACACTGATGGTTTACCGCTGTCGTGTGTGTGGGGTGGGGGGTTGTGGGTTGAGGCAGACCACTGTAAACCATATGTTCCATGAGGCGAGTGTACACACACTGATGGTTTACCTCTGTCGTGTGTGTAGGGGGGGGTTTGTGGGTGAGGCAGACCACTGTAAACCTTATATTCCATGAGGCGAGTGTACACACACTGATGGTTTACCTCTGTCGTGTGTGTGTGGGGGTTTGTGGGTGAGGTAGACCACTGTAAACCATGTTTCATGAGGCGAGTGTACACACACTGATGGTTTACCTCTGTCGTGTGTGGGGGGGGGGGGGGGTTGTGGGTTGAGGCAGACCACTGTAAACCATATGTTCCATGAGGCGAGTGTACACAAACTGATGGTTTACCTCTGTCGTGTGTGTGTGGGGGTTTATGGGTTGAGGTAGACCACTGTAAACCATATGTTCTATGAGGCGAGTGTACACACACTGATGGTTTACCTCTGTCGTGTGTGTGGGGGGGTTTATGGGTTGAGGTAGACCACTGTAAACCATATGTTCCATGAGGCGAGTGTACACACACTGATGGTTTACCTCTGTCGTGTGTGTGGGGGGGTTTGTGGGTGAGGTAGACCACTGTAAACCATATGTTCCATGAGGCGAGTGTACACACACTGATGGTTTACCTCTGTCGTGTGTGTGGGGGGGTTTGTGGGTGAGGTAGACCACTGTAAACCATATGTTCCATGAGGCGAGTGTACACACACTGATGGTTTACCTCTGTCGTGTGTGTGTGGGGGTGTGGGTTTCCCTATATTCTCCAGTCAACAGTTAGGTACACAAGTACCTAACTGGGGTAGTGTGGGGGTATTGGGTAGTGTGGGGGTATTGGGTAGTGTGGGGTATTGGGTAGTGTGGGGGTATTGGGTAGTGTGGGGTATTGGGTAGTGTGGGGTATTGGGTAGTGTGGGGGTATTGGGTAGTGTGGGGTATTGGGTAGTGTGGGGTATTGGGTAGTGTGGGGGTATTGGGTAGTGTGGGGGTATTGGGTAGTGTGGGGTATTGGGTAGTGTGGGGGTATTGGGTAGTGTGGGGGTATTGGGTAGTGTGGGGTATTGGGTAGTGTGGGGGTATTGGGTAGTGTGGGGGTATTGGGTAGTGTGGGGGTATTGGGTAGTGTGGGGTATTGGGTAGTGTGGGGGTATTGGGTAGTGTGGGGGTATTGGGTAGTGTGGGGTATTGGGTAGTGTGGGGTATTGGGTAGTGTGGGGGTATTGGGTAGTGTGGGGTATTGGGTAGTGTGGGGGTATTGGGTAGTGTGGGGTATTGGGTAGTGTGGGGTATTGGGTAGTGTGGGGGTATTGGGTAGTGTGGGGTATTGGGTAGTGTGGGGTATTGGGTAGTGTGGGGTATTGGGTAGTGTGGGGATATTGGGTACTGTGGGGGTATTGGGTACTGGGGGGGTATTGGGTAGTGTGGGGTATTGGGTAGTGTGGGGGTATTGGGTGGTGTGGGGTATTGGGTAGTGTGGGGGTATTGGGTAGTGTGGGGGTATTGGGTAGTGTGGGGGTATTGGGTAGTGCGGGGTATTGGGTAGTGTGGGGGTATTGGGTAGTGTGGGGTATTGGGTAGTGTGGGGGTATTGGGTAGTGTGGGGGTATTGGGTAGTTTGGGGTATTGGGTGGTGTGGGGGGTGTTGCCTCGTGTAGTCAGGGAGTGGTGGGGAGGTCTTCTAACCCCCACAGCCCGGGCTGTGGGAGGTAGAAGACCAGGGTGTTGGTAGAAACCACAGCCCTCAGACCCACATCTTACATATTTCCCACAAGTTCATCTAATAACTGTTTAGGTGAACATACCATTTACTAAAGTTATTTAAGGTGTTATTAAATTGGTTATTGCTTTTTAATGGTACCCACACCAGCGTATGATAACCTTGTGAGCTAACGGGTGTGTTTCTGTGTTTCCCAGGTGAGTGTGTTGGTAACCCGCTGGGTCCTACTGTGCCACAGGTATGTTGCTGGCTCCCTCCCAGTCTACACCTCAGTTATTCTCTTCAATTATCAGTTATTTTGGTTCGTACTAACTTGTGTCCCTGTGTCTCAGACCTTATGAGTTTGAGGTTTAGTCACACTGGCGTGGGTGGGTGTAGGACCCACACAGGCTGGTGTGGGTGGGTGTAGGACCCACAGTGGCTGGTGTGGGTGGGTGTAGGACCCACACAGGCTGGTGTGGGTGGGTGTAGGGCCCACACAGGCTGGTGTGGGTGGATGTAGGACCCACACAGGCTGGTGTGGGTGGGTGTAGGACCCACAGTGGCTGGTGTGGGTGGGTGTAGGACCCACACAGGCTGGTGTGGGTGGGTGTAGGACCCACAGTGGCTGGTGTGGGTGGATGTAGGACCCACACAGGCTGGTGTGGGTGGATGTAGGACCCACACAGGCTGGTGTGGGTGGGTGTAGGACCCACAGTGGCTGGTGTGGGTGGGTGTAGGACCCACACTGGCTGGTGTGGGTGGGTGTAGGGCCCACACAGGCTGGTGTGGGTGGATGTAGGACCCACACAGGCTGGTGTGGGTGGGTGTAGGACCCACAGTGGCTGGTGTGGGTGGGTGTAGGACCCACACAGGCTGGTGTGGGTGGGTGTAGGACCCACAGTGGCTGGTGTGGGTGGATGTAGGACCCACACAGGCTGGTGTGGGTGGATGTAGGACCCACACAGGCTGGTGTGGGTGGGTGTAGGACCCACAGTGGCTGGTGTGGGTGGGTGTAGGACCCACACTGGCTGGTGTGGGTGGGTGTAGGACCCACACAGGCTGGTGTGGGTGGGTGTAGGACCCACACTAGCTGGTGTGGGTGGGTGTAGGACCCACACAGGCTGGTGTGGGTTGGTGTAGGACCCACACAGGCTGGTGTGGGTGGGTGTAGGACCCACAGTGGCTGGTGTGGGTGGGTTGGTCTAGCCAAAATCAGTTTGTTCACGGAGCCACTGTCTAACAAGTGGAGGTTATTGCACGAGCAGGATAGACCAGGGGACATCGTAAGGTCCAGACCCCAGCTTGGCTGGACCATCTCCCCCTGACACTTGTTATGGGCCAGTGGAAGGTCACTGTGAGAGGTTTGTGAGTCACATGGTTGGTTATGGTCATTATGAGAGGTTTTTGAGTCACATGGTTAGTTATGGTTACTATGAGAGGTTTATGAGTCACATGGTTGGTTATGTGGTCATTATGAGAGGTTTGTGAGTCACATGGTTGGTTATGTGGTCATTATGAGAGGTTTATGAGTCACATGGTTGGTTATGTGGTCATTATGAGAGGTTTATGAGTCACATGGTTGGTTATGTGGTCATTATGAGAGGTTTATGAGTCACGTGGTTGGTTATGTGGTCATTATGAGAGGTTTATGAGTCACGTGGTTTGTTGTGGTCATTATGAGAGGTTTATGAGTCACATGGTTGGTTATGTGGTCATTATGAGAGGTTTATGAGTCACATGGTTGGTTATGTGGTCATTATGAGAGGTTTATGAGTCACATGGTCGGTTATGTGGTCATTATGAGAGGTTTATGAGTCACATGGTTGGTTATGTGGTCATTATGAGAGGTTTATGAGTCACATGGTTGGTTATGTGGTCATTATGAGAGGTTTATGAGTCACATGGTTTGTTATGTGGTCATTATGAGAGGTTTATGAGTCACATGGTTGGTTATGTGGTCATTATGAGAGGTTTATGAGTCACATGGTTGGTTATGTGGTCATTATGAGAGGCTTATGAGTCACATGGTTGGTTATGTGGTCATTATGAGAGGTTTATGAGTCACATGGCTGGTTATGTGGTCATTATGAGAGGTTTATGAGTCACATGGTTGGTTATGTGGTCATTATGAGAGGTTTATGAGTCACATGGTTGGTTATGTGGTCATTATGAGAGGTTTATGAGTCACATGGTTGGTTATGTGGTCATTATGAGAGGTTTATGAGTCACATGGTTGGTTATGTGGTCATTATGAGAGGTTTATGAGTCACATGGTTGGTTATGTGGTCATTATGAGAGGTTTATGAGTCACGTGGTTGGTTATGTGGTCATTATGAGAGGTTTATGAGTCACATGGTTGGTTATGTGGTCATTATGAGAGGTTTATGAGTCACATGGTTGGTTATGTGGTACTGGTTTAACACCTGGAATGCCGTAGTGGTCACCACCTGTGTGTATGATATGTTCCCTCCACCACCTGACACCCCCTGACCTTGTAGTGGTCACCATCTGTGTGTATGATATGTTCCCTCCACCAGCTGACACCCCCCTGACCTTGTAGTGGTCACCACCTGTGTGTATGATATGTTCCCTCCACCAGCTGACACCCCACTGACCTTGTAGTGGTCACCACCTGTGTGTATGATATGTTCCCTCCACCAGCTGACACCCCCCTGACCTTGTAGTGGTCACCACCTGTGTGTATGATATGTTCCCTCCACCAGCTGACACCCCACTGACCTTGTAGTGGTCACCACCTGTGTGTATGATATGTTCCCTCCACCAGCTGACACCCCCCCTGACCTTGTAGTGGTCACCACCTGTGTGTATGATATGTTCCCTCCACCAGCTGACACCCCCTGACCTTGTAGTGGTCACCACCTGTGTGTATGATATGTTCCCTCCACCAGCTGACACCCCCTGACCTTGTAGTGGTCACCACCTGTGTGTATGATATGTTCCCTCCACCAGCTGACACCCCCCTGACTTTGTAGTGGTCACCACCTGTGTGTATGATGTGTTCCCTCCACCAGCTGACACCCCACTGACCTTGTAGTGGTCACCACCTGTGTGTATGATGTATTCCCTCCACCAGCTGACACCCCCTGACCTTGTAGTGGTCACCACCTGTGTGTATGATATGTTCCCTCCACCAGCTGACACCCCACTGACCTTGTAGTGGTCACCATCTGTGTGTATGATGTATTCCCTCCACCAGCTGACACCCCCTGACCTTGTAGTGGTCACCACCTGTGTGTATGATATGTTCCCTCCACCAGCTGACACCCCCCTGACCTTGTAGTGGTCACCACCTGTGTGTATGATATGTTCCCTCCACCAGCTGACACCCCACTGACCTTGTAGTGGTCACCATCTGTGTGTATGATATGTTCCCTCCACCAGCTGACACCCCCCTGACCTTGTAGTGGTCACCACCTGTGTGTATGATATGTTCCCTCCACCAGCTGACACCCCCACTGGCCTTGGGTGGCAGTGGGGTCCACTTGGATAAGGGAACTGTGTATAGCCCGTGTGTGGAACTGACGAACAGAACATCAGAAAAATGAACATTGAACATCACTTGGAGGTCAGGTGTGTTGGTGTATGGTGAGGGAGGGGGTGTGCAGGGGAGGGACAGTGTCAGGTGTGTAGGTATGCAAGGGAGGGGCAGTTTTATGTGTGCAGGGGAGGGACAGTGTCAGGTATGCAGGTATGCAGGGAAGGGACAGTGTCAGGTGTGCAGGTATGCAGGGGAGGGACAGTGTCCAGGTGTGCAGGAGAGGGACAGTGTCAGGTGTGCAGGTATGCAGGGGAGGGACAGTTTCAGGTGTGCAGGGGGGACAGTGCAGGTGTGCAGGGGAGGGACAGTGTCAGGTGTGCAGGGGAGGGACAGTGTCAGGTGTGCAGGTATGCAGGGGAGGGACAGTGTCAGATGTGCAGGTATGCAGGGGAGGGACAGTGTCCAGGTGTGCAGGAGAGGGACAGTGTCAGGTGTGCAGATATGCAGGGGAGGGACAGTTTCAGGTGTGCAGGGGGGACAGTGCAGGTGTGCAGGGGAGGGACAGTGTCAGGTGTGCAGGGAGGGACAGTGTCAGGTGTGCAGGTATGCAGGGGAGGGACAGTGTCAGATGTGCAGGTATGCAGGGGAGGGACAGTGTCCAGGTGTGCAGGAGAGGGACAGTGTCAGGTGTGCAGGTATGCAGGGGAGGGACAGTTTCAGGTGTGCAGGGGGGACAGTGCAGGTGTGCAGGGAGGGACAGTGTCAGGTGTGCAGGGGAGGGACGGTGTCAGGTGTGCAGGGGAGGGACAGTGTCCAGGTGTGCAGGGGAGGGACAGTGTCCAGGTATGCAGGGGGGACAGTGTCAGGTGTGCAGAGGAGGGACAGTGTCAGGTATGCAGGGGAGGGACAATGTCAGGTGTGCAGGGGAGGGATAGTGTCAGGTATGCAGGGGAGGGACAGTGTCCAGGTGTGCAGGGGAGGGACAGTGTCCAGGTATGCAGGGGAGGGCCAGTGTCAGGTATGCAGGGAGGGACAGTGTCAGGTATGCAGGGGAGGGACAGTGTCAGGTATGCAGGGGAGGGACAGTGTCAGGTATGCAGGGAGGGACAGTGTCCAGGTGTGCAGGGGAGGGACAGTGTCAGGTATGCAGGGGAGGGACAGTGTCCAGGTATGCAGGGGAGGGACAGTGTCAAGTATGCAGGGGAGGGACAGTGTCCAGGTGTGCAGGGGAGGGACAGTGTCAGGTATGCAGGGGAGGGATAATGCCCAGGTGTGCAGGGGAGGGACAGTGTCCAGGTGTGCAGGGGAGGGACAGTGTCAGGTATGCAGGGGAGGGACAGTGTCAGGTATGCAGGGGAGGGACAGTGTCAGGTATGCAGGGGAGGGACAGTGTCCAGGTGTGCAGGGAAGGGACAGTGACCAGGTATGCAGGGGAGGGACAGTGTCCAGGTGTGCAGGGGAGGGACAGTGTCCAGGTATGCAGGGGAGGGACAGTGTCAGGTATGCAGGGGAGGGACAGTGTCCAGGTGTGCAGGGGAGGGACAGTGTCCAGGTGTGCAGGGGAGGGACAGTGTCCAGGTATGCAGGGGAGGGACAGTGTCAGGTATGCAGGGGAGGGACAGTGTCCAGGTGTGCAGGAGAGGGACAGTGTCAGGTATGCAGGGGAGGGACAGTGCCCAGATATGCAGGGGGACAGTGTCAGGTATGCAGGGGAGGGACAGTGTCCAGGTGTGTAGGGAGGGACAGTGTCAGGTGTGCAGGGGAGGGACAGTGTCAGGTGTGCAGGGGAGGGACAGTGTCCAGGTATGCAGGGGAGGGACAGTGTCCAGGTGTGTAGGGAGGGACAGTGTCAGGTGTGCAGGAGAGGGACAGTGTCAGGTATGCAGGGGAGGGACAGTGACCAGGTGTGCAGGGGAGGGACAGTGACCAGGTGTGCAGGGGAGGGACAGTGCCCAGGTGTGCAGGGGAGGGACAGTGCCCAGGTGTGCAGGGGAGGGACAGTGACCAGGTGTGCAGGGGAGGGACAGTGCCCAGGTGTGCAGGGGAGGGACAGTGACCAGGTGTGCAGGGGAGGGACAGTCGTCATGCTACCCCGTGGCCTGGGGTAGTGGCTGGGGGTCTCGGCCCCATGCCATTACCTCAGCTCTGCGAGTTTTGGCATTTGGCCCACTGACTCTCTCTCTCTCTCTCTCTCTCTCTCTCTCTCTCTCTCTCTCTCTCTCTCTCTCTCTCTCTCCACACACACACACGCCCTGTCCTCGCTCGTCTTGTACATACTTCATGCTGGTGGTGGCTGAAGTAACTGCATTATTATTCATGGGATAGACTGAATGGTGATGTAGGAGGAAGAATGGTGGTAGTGTGGCCTGATGAATGGTGATGTAGGAGGAAGAGTGGAGGTGGTGTGGCCCGATGAATGGTGATGGTGTGGCCTGATGAATGGTGATGTAGGAGGAAGAGTGGAGGTGGTGTGGCCCGATGAATGGTGGTGGTGTGGCCTGATGAATGGTGATGTAGGAGGAAGAATGGAGGTGGTGTGGCCTGATGAATGGTGGTAGTGTGGCCTGATGAATGGTGATGTAGGAGGAAGAATGGAGGTGGTGTGGCCCGATGAATGGTGGTAGTGTGGCCTGATGAATGGTGATGTAGGAGGAAGAGTGGAGGTGGTGTGGCTCGATGAATGGTGGTGGTGTGGCCCGATGAATGGTGATGTAGGAGGAAGAGTGGAGGTGGTGTGGCCCGATGAATGGTGGTGGTGTGGCCTGATGAATGGTGATGTAGGAGGAAGAATGGAGGTGGTGTGGCCCGATGAATGGTGATGGTGTGGCCCGATGAATGGTGATGTAGGAGGAAGAATGGAGGTGGTGTGGCTCGATGAATGGTGGTGGTGTGGCCTGATGAATGGTGATGTAGGAGGAAGAGTGGAGGTGGTGTGGCCCGATGAATGGTGATGGTGTGGCCTGATGAATGGTGATGTAGGAGGAAGAATGGAGGTGGTGTGGCCCGATGAATGGTGATGGTGTGGCCCGATGAATGGTGATGTAGGAGGAAGAGTGGAGGTGGTGTGGCCCGATGAATGGTGATGGTGTGGCCTGATGAATGGTGATGTAGGAGGAAGAATGGAGGTGGTGTGGCCCGATGAATGGTGGTAGTGTGGCCAGATGAATGGTGATGTAGGAGGAAGAGTGGAGGTGGTGTGGCCCGATGAATGGTGGTAGTGTGGCCAGATGAATGGTGATGTAGGAGGAAGAATGGAGGTGGTGTGGCCAGATGAATGGTGGTAGTGTGGCCTGATGAATGGTGATGTAGGAGGAAGAATGGAGGTGGTGTGGCCCGATGAATGGAGGTGGTGTAGCCAGATGAATGGTGGTAGTGTGGCCCGATGAATGGTGGTAGTGTGGCCAGATGAATGGTGATGTAGGAGGAAGAATGGAGGTGGTGTGGCCTGATGAATGGTGGTGGTGTGGCCAGATGAATGGTGGTGGTGTGGCCAGATGAATGGTGGTAGTGTGGCCAGATGAATGGTGATGTAGGAGGAAGAATGGAGGTGGTGTGGCCCGATGAATGGTGGCTGTGTGGCCTGATGAATGGTGGTAGTGTGGCCCTGATGAATGGTGGTAGTGTGGCCAGATGAATGGTGGTAGTGTGGCCTGATGAATGGTGATGTAGGAGGAAGAATGGAGGTGGTGTGGCCCGATGAATGGTGGCTGTGTGGCCAGATGAATGGTGGTAGTGTGGCCAGATGAATGGTGACCAATAAATGGGGCTTGGGTGGACCCGAGTTGGTGGTGGTGTCGTACTGCAACTTGGGGACGAGTGATCTCAGGGAGGTGACCTGTGATGGTGGCGGGGATGGTGCAGCACACCTTCCTCCCCCGAGCTGTCGTGTGAGGTTCAGGTGGTAGTGGAGGGGTGGAGGAGGGTCAGGTGGAGGGGTTGGGAGAGAGAGAGAGGGAGGGAGGGAGGTTTGGGAGGGCCAGGTGGTGGTGGAGGGGTTGAGAGGGAGGGAGGGAGGTTTGGGAGGGCCATTGTGCTCAGCTTGACGAGGAGGTTGTGTGCCCAGCCATGACTTGTTCCAGTGGTCCCTGCCATGACTTGTTCCAGTGGTCCCAGCCATGACTTGTTCCAGTGGTCCCTGCCATGACTTGTTCCAGTGGTCCCTGCCATGACTTGTTCCAGTGGTCCCTACCATGACTTGTTCCAGTGGTCCCAGCCATGACTTGTTCCAGTGGTCCCAGCCATGACTTGTTCCACTGGTCCCAGCCATGACTTGTTCCAGTGGTCCCTGCCATGACTTGTTCCAGTGGTCCCTGCCATGACTTGTTCCAGTGGTCCCTGCCATGACTTGTTCCAGTGGTCCCTGCCATGACTTGTTCCAGTGGTCCCTGCCATGACTTGTTCCAGTGGTCCCTGCCATGACTTGTTCCAGTGGTCCCTGCCATGACTTGTTCCAGTGGTCCCTGCCATGACTTGTTCCAGTGGTCCCTGCCATGACTTGTTCCAGTGGTCCCACTTGTGTGGTGGTGGATGACGTAAGGTGGTAATGTGTCCCCCCCCCGGCCTGGCCTCGTCGACCCTACACCTGCACACACCCCACGTCGACCCTACACCTACACACACACCCCACGTCAACCCTACACCTGCACACACCCCCACTTCCCCAGCCTGGCCTCGTCGACCCTACACCTACACACACACCCCACGTCGACCCTACACCTGCACACACACCCCACGCCGACCCTACACCTGCACACACCCCCCACGTCGACCCTACACCTACACACACACCCCACGTCAACCCTACACCTGCTCACACCCCACGTCGACCCTACACCTACACACACGCCCCACGTCAACCCTACACCTGCACACACCCCCACTTCCCCAGCCTGGCCTCGTCGACCCTACACCTACACACACACCCCACATCGACCCTATACCTGCACACACACCCCACGTCGACCCTACACCTGCTCACACCCCCCACGTCGACCCTACACCTGCACACACACCCCACGTCGACCCTACACCTGCACACACCCCCACGTCGACCACAACACCTGCACACACACCCCACGTCGACCCTACACCTGCACACACACCCCACGTCGACCCTACACCTGCACACACCCCACTTCCCCAGCCTGGCCTCGTCGACCCTACACCTGCACACACACCCCACGTCGACCCTACACCTGCACACACCCCCCACGTCGACCCTACACCTGCACACACACCCCACGTCGACCCTACACACACACCCTATGCCCTCAGCCTGGCCTCGTCGACCCTACACCTACACACACACCCTATGCCCCCAGCCCTGGCCTCGTCAGCCCCCTCAGAGCTGTACACCCTCCAGGCTACACAGGCACACACACCAGCAGTGCATGACGAACACCATTAAAATTTCACAATCGTCTTTAAAAGGACACACAGTGTTGTACACATAACGAGGAGTGGGTGTGTTTTTTCCCCACCATTTGTCGTCCAAGGGGAAGGTAAACAGGTTGTTAAAGGTGTAGACTTGGCGCTGTCTGTTACGTTGGAGTGGGAGAGGCAGTGGTGATCGGTGAGAGGCAGTGGTGATGTGAGAGAGAGGCATTACGTGGAGACCTTGACTGCAGGAAACCCCCCCCCCCCTCCCTTCACCACCTGCCCGTAGGCGCAACCGCTCCCCCTGGCACCGCCCACTTCCTCCCCCAGTGTGACACGCTCCCTCATTTACCCCAGAGATTTACCCGCTCCCTCATTTTCCCCCAGAGATTTACCTGCTCCCTCATTTACCCCCAGATTTACCTGCTCCCTCATTTACCCCAGAGATTTACCTGCTCCCTCATTTACACCCAGAGATTTACCTGCTCCCTCATTTATCCCCAGAGATTTACCCGCTCCCTCATTTATCCCCCAGAGATTTACCTGCTCCCTCATTTACCCCAGAGATTTACCCGCTCCCTCATTTACCCCAGAGATTTACCTGCTCCCTCATTTACCCCAGAGATTTACCCGCTCCCTCATTTACCCCAGAGATTTACCTGCTCCCTCATTTATCCCCAGAGATTTACCCGCTCCCTCATTTATCCCCCAGAGATTTCCATGCTTCCTTGTTCATCCCAGGCCACAGGAAATGAGAGTGTGTACGTAGGTGTAGGTCAGGAGTGTGGGGTACACCAGCTGGGGGAGGAGAGTGCAAGATGGTGTGGTGTGGTCGTGTGTACGTAGGTGTAGGTCAGGAGTGTGGGGTGCGCCAGCTGGGGAAGGAGAGTGCAAGATGGTGTGGTGTGGTCGTGTGTACGTAGGTGTAGGTCAGGAGTGTGGGGTGCGCCAGCTGGGGGAGGAGAGTGCAAGATGGTGTGGTGTGGTCGTGTGTACGTAGGTGTAGGTCAGGAGTGTGGGGTAGGCCAGCTGGGGGAGGAGAGTGCAAGATGGTGTGGTGTGGTCGTGTGTACGTAGGTG
This sequence comes from Panulirus ornatus, assembly GCF_036320965.1. NCBI lineage: Eukaryota > Metazoa > Arthropoda > Malacostraca > Decapoda > Palinuridae > Panulirus > Panulirus ornatus. The sequence goes on from NC_092270.1 coordinate 19,708,887, forward strand.
TAGGTCAGGAGTGTGGGGTGCGCCAGCTGGGGGAGGAGAGTGCAAGATGGTGTGGTGTGGTCGTGTGTACGTAGGTGTAGGTGAGGAGTGTGGGGTAGGCCAGCTGGGGGAGGAGAGTGCAAGATGGTGTGGTGTGGTCGTGTGTACGTAGGTGTAGGTCAGGAGTGTGGGGTGCGCCAGCTGGGGGAGGAGAGTGCAAGATGGTGTGGTGTGGTCGTGTGTACGTAGGTGTAGGTGAGGAGTGTGGGGTAGGCCAGCTGGGGGAGGAGAGTGCAAGATGGTGTGGTGTGGTCGTGTGTACGTAGGTGTAGGTCAGGAGTGTGGGGTACACCAGCTGGGGGAGGAGAGTGCAAGATGGTGTGGTGTGGTCGTGTGTACGTAGGTGTAGGTGAGGAGTGTGGGGTAGGCCAGCTGGGGGAGGAGAGTGCAAGATGGTGTGGTGTGGTCGTGTGTACGTAGGTGTAGGTCAGGAGTGTGGGGTAGGCCAGCTGGGGGAGGAGAGTGCAAGATGGTGTGGTGTGGTCGTGTGTACGTAGGTGTAGGTCAGGAGTGTGGGGTAGGCCAGCTGGGGGAGGAGAGTGCAAGATGGTGTGGTGTGGTCGTGTGTACGTAGGTGTAGGTCAGGAGTGTGGGGTAGGCCAGCTGGGGGAGGAGAGTGCAAGATGGTGTGGTGTGGTCGTGTGTACGTAGGTGTAGGTCAGGAGTGTGGGGGTAGGCCAGCTGGGGGAGGAGAGTGCAAGATGGTGTGGTGTGGTCGTGTGTACGTAGGTGTAGGTCAGGAGTGTGGGGTAGGCCAGCTGGGGGAGGAGAGTGCAAGATGGTGTGGTGTGGTCGTGTGTACGTAGGTGTATGTCAGGAGTGTGGGGTAGGCCAGCTGGGGGAGGAGAGTGCAAGATGGTGTGGTGTGGTCGTGTGTACGTAGGTGTAGGTCAGGAGTGTGGGGTGCGCCAGCTGGGGGAGGAGAGTGCAAGATGGTGTGGTGTGGTCGTGTGTACGTAGGTGTAGGTCAGGAGTGTGGGGTGCGCCAGCTGGGGAAGGAGAGTGCAAGATGGTGTGGTGTGGTCGTGTGTACGTAGGTGTAGGTCAGGAGTGTGGGGTGCGCCAGCTGGGGAAGGAGAGTGCAAGATGGTGTGGTGTGGTCGTGTGTACGTAGGTGTAGGTCAGGAGTGTGGGGTAGGCCAGCTGGGGGAGGAGAGTGCAAGATGGTGTGGTGTGGTCGTGTGTACGTAGGTGTAGGTCAGGAGTGTGGGGTGCGCCAGCTGGGGGAGGAGAGTGCAAGATGGTGTGGTGTGGTCGTGTGTACGTAGGTGTAGGTCAGGAGTGTGGGGTAGGCCAGCTGGGGGAGGAGAGTGCAAGATGGTGTGGTGTGGTCGTGTGTACGTAGGTGTATGTCAGGAGTGTGGGGTAGGCCAGCTGGGGGAGGAGAGTGCAAGATGGTGTGGTGTGGTCGTGTGTACGTAGGTGTAGGTCAGGAGTGTGGGGTAGGCCAGCTGGGGGAGGAGAGTGCAAGATGGTGTGGTGTGGTCGTGTGTACGTAGGTGTAGGTCAGGAGTGTGGGGTGCGCCAGCTGGGGGAGGAGAGTGCAAGATGGTGTGGTGTGGTCGTGTGTACGTAGGTGTAGGTGAGGAGTGTGAGGTGCGCCAGCTGGGGAAGGAGAGTGCAAGATGGTGTGGTGTGGTCGTGTGTACGTAGGTGTAGGTCAGGAGTGTGGGGTAGGCCAGCTGGGGGAGGAGAGTGCAAGATGGTGTGGTGTGGTCGTGTGTACGTAGGTGTAGGTCAGGAGTGTGGGGTGCGCCAGCTGGGGGAGGAGAGTGCAAGATGGTGTGGTGTGGTCGTGTGTACGTAGGTGTAGGTCAGGAGTGTGGGGTAGGCCAGCTGGGGGAGGAGAGTGCAAGATGGTGTGGTGTGGTCGTGTGTACGTAGGTGTAGGTCAGGAGTGTGGGGTAGGCCAGCTGGGGGAGGAGAGTGCAAGATGGTGTGGTGTGAGGTAACGAGAGAGCGTTACCTGGGGCGGGTGGGCGGGCCGCTCCCACCTGGTGTCCATATACATTGTACGCCACCATCATGCCCTCCCTCACCCCCCCACACACACACCAGGTGTACGTACACCCTCCCTCACCCACCACACCAGGTGTACGTACACCCTCCCTCACCCACCACACACACACACCAGGTGCACGTACACCCTCCCTCATCCACCACACCAGGTGTACGTACACCCTCCCTCACCCACCCACACACACACCAGGTGTACGTACACCCTCCCTCACCCCCCACACACACACCAGGTGCACGTACACCCTCCCTCACCCACCACACCAGGTGCACGTACACCCTCCCTCACCCACCACACCAGGTGTACGTACACCCACCCACACACACACCAGGTGCACGTACACCCTCCCTCACCCCCCCACACACCAGGTGTACGTACACCCTCCCTCTCACCCACCACACCAGGTGTACGTACACCCTCCCTCACTCACCACACCAGGTGTACGTACACCCTCCCTCACCCACCACACCAGGTGCACGTACATCCTCCCTCACCCACCACACCAGGTGCACGTACACCCTCCCTCACCCACCACACCAGGTGTACGTACACCCTCCTCACTCACCACACCAGGTGTACGTACACCCTCCCTCATCCACCACACCAGGTGCACGTACACCCTCCCTCATCCACCACACCAGGTGCACGTACACCCTCCCTCATCCACCACACCAGGTGCACGTACACCTTCCCTCACCCCTCACACCAGGTGCACGTACACCCTCCCTCACCCACCACACCAGGTGCACGTACACCCTCCCTCACCCACCACACCAGGTGTACGTACTCCCTCTCACCCACCACACCAGGTGTACGTACACCCTCCCTCATCCACCACACCAGGTGCACGTACACCCTCCCTCACCCACCACACCAGGTGCACGTACACCCTCCCTCACCCCCCCCACACCAGGTGTACGTACACCCTCCCTCACGCACCACACCAGGTGTACGTACACCCTCCCTCACCCACCACACCAGGTGTACGTACACCCTCCCTCACTCACCACACACACACCAGGTGCACGTACACCCTCCCTCACCCACCACACCAGGTGTACGTACACCCTCCCTCATCCACCACACCAGGTGCACTTACACCCTCCCTTACCCACCACACCAGGTGCACGTACACCCTCCCTCACCCACCACACCAGGTGCACGTACACCCTCCCTTACCCACCACACCAGGTGCACGTACACCCTCCCTCACCCACCACACCAGGTGCACGTACACCCTCCCTCACCCACCACACCAGGTGTACGTACACCCTCCCTCACCCACCACACCAGGTGCACACCTGCCTCTTACCACGCGCACACACGACTTCCATGAACACCTCAACCGATGAGTAACTTGTTACCAAGTAACTTGTTACCAACATGACACCTAACACCCGACTCTCATGGTAATACGTTACCATGGGAGACGGTAACTCCCACAGTGTTGATGGGGAAACGTGGATCAGCGTGTCCCATGGGAGCACGCGTCTCACC
>NC_092270.1:19717439-19724939 GCF_036320965.1 Panulirus ornatus
GGTGGACCACCACCAGACAGACACAGTGTGGAGGTGGACCACCGCCAGCCAGACACCGTGTGGAGGAGGTGGACCTCCACCAGCCAGACACCGTGTGGTGGAGGAGGTGGACCACCACCACCAGCTGACAACAGTGTGAAAGGGGGTGGACCGACCCCAGCCGACACCGTTTTGGTGGGAGGAGGGTGGACCTGGATAACATTGTCAAATGAGACATTTAGTAAGCCATCGAGCGTGTGGATTCTTACGGTGGCACGTGACCCGGGTTAATTACCCCTGCACGTGGTGTGCAGGTACGGACAGAACCACCTGAGGGGACCAGGTGAAATGGTGAAGAGACATGTGGAAACACACGTGGTAGAAAGAGGGAAAAAGAGATGAAGAGAAAAAGAGAAGAAAGAGAAAGAAAGAGGACAAGAAAGGAGGACAAAGAGAGATAAGAAAGAGAAAAACTGATGAAGGAAAGAAAAAGAAAGAGAAGGAAGGACAAAAGAGAAAAGAAAAAGAAAGAAAAGGAGACAAAAAGACAAAGAAAAAGAAGAAAAGGCAAGTAAAAAAAGGAGAAAAAGATGAAGAAGAAAAAGAAAGGAAGAAAGAGAGAAAAAAGATACGAGAAGAAGATGAAGAGAAGAGAAAGAAAAAGAAGAAGTAGGAAGGAGAAAGAAGATGAAAAAAGAAAGAGAAAAAAAAAGAGAAAAAAAAAGAAGAGAGAGAAAAAAGAAGATAAGAAGAAGATGAAAGGCAGAAGGAGAATAAAAAGAAAAAATGAAAAGAAGAGAGAAAGTAGAAGATAAGAGAAAAAAGAAAGAGGAGATAAGAGGAAAATAAAGAGAAAAAAAATGAGTGAAGGAAAAGAGAAGAAGAAAAAGGAAGAAAAAAGACAGAGAAAGAAAAGGGAAAAAAGAGAGAAAAAGAGGGAAACAAGAGACAAAAGAGACGAGAAATAGAGAAAGATAAGAAAGAGAAGAGGGGGGGGGGGGGGGGAAAAGTACAAAGAAAGAAGAGAAGCAAAAGAGGGAAAGATAAGATGAGAAAAAAAAGAGAAAAGAACGAGACAAAAAAGAGAAGACGAAGAGAGAGAAGAAAGAAAGAGAGAGAAAGAAAGAAAAGATGAAAGAAAAAAGAAGAAATAAATAGAAGAGAGAGAAAAAATGAGCAGGATGAGAAAAGGAACAAAGAAGAAAGAAAGAGAAAAAAAGTAAGAGATAAAGAGGGAAAGGGGGGGGAGGACATAAGAAAGAAGAAAGAAAGAGACCTGTGGAAAACCACCACGTGGTAGAGGGAGTGTGTGGAAGAGACATGTGGAAAGGTATGTGGTGGTAGAGGGAGTGTGTGGAAGAGACATGTGGAAAGGTATGTGGTGGTAGAGGGAGTGTGTGGAAGAGACATGTGGAAAGGTATGTGGTGGTAGAGGGAGTGTGTGGAAGAGACATGTGGAAAGACATGTGGTAGAGGGAGTGTGTGGAAGAGACATGTGGAAAGGTATGTGGTGGTAGAGGGAGTGTGTGGAGAGAACAATGTGGAAAGGTATGTGATGGTAGAGGGAGTGTGTGGAAGAGACATGTGGAAAGGTATGTGGTGGTAGAGGGAGTGTGTGGAAGAGACATGTGGAAAGGTATGTGGTGGTAGAGGGTGGGTGTGGAAGAGACATGTGGAAAGGTATGTGATGGTAGAGGGAGTGTGTGGAAGAGACATGTGGAAAGGTTTGTGGTGGTCGAGGGAGTGTGTGAAGAGACATGTGGAAACACATGTGGTAGAGGGAGTGTGTGGAAGAGACATGTGGAAAGGTATGTGGTGGTAGAGGGAGTGTGTGGAAGAGACATGTGGAAACACATGTGGTTGAGGGAGTGTGTGGAAGAGACATGTGGAAAGGTATGTGGTGGTAGAGGGAGTGTGTGGAAGAGACATGTGGAAAAAACATGGGTAGAGGGGTAGTGTGTGAAAGAGGACAATGTGGAAGGTATGTGGTGGTTGAGGGATCAAGTGTGTGGAAGATAACATGTGAAAACACATGTGGTAGAGGGTGTGTGTGGAGAGACATGTGGAAAGGTATGTGGTGGTTGAAGGGAGTGTGTGTGGAAAGGGGGGGAGATGTGGAAAGACATGTGGTTAGTGGGAGTGAGTGTGAAAGAGACATTGTGGGAAAGGTATGAGGTGGCTGAGGTATTTTACTAAGTGTGTGGAAGAGACATGTGGAAACACATGTGGTAGAGGGAGTGTGTGGAAGAGACATGTGGAAAGCTATGTGGTGGTAGAGGGAGTGTGTGGAAGAGACATGTGGAAAGACATGTGGTGGTAGAGGGAGTGTGTGGAGAGAATGTGGGAAACACTGTTGGTTAAGAGGGAGTGTGTGGAAGAGGACATGTGGGCAATACATGTGGTAGAGGTGTGTGTGGAAGAGAGCAGTGTAATGGCGTTCGTCTTGAGAAAGACGTTGTGGTATTAATGTGTAGGTGATCCACAAACCACTCTGTGTGTGCTTGTGTGTGTGTGTGTGTGATGACACCAGGAAGATTCTGAGCCAGCAATGTGGGTGGTTTACTCACAAAGGATGAACGTCTTGCTCTGTGGAGAAAAGCCATAGAGGTCAGAGAAGTGGCCCTGGGGGGGTGGGAGGGGTAGTAGATGGGGTAGACTTGGTGTGATGAAGTAGAGTGAGAGGATGAATGGGTAGATTGTGTTAATATCTGGCAGAACACATTGTTCACTGAGTACCACAACTCATATAGTTAACGTTAATGGTATATATGGTAGAGATCATTCAGAGCAGCGTTGCTCGCTTTTATGACACTTCCACACACACACACCACACACACACACACACACGGAAGCTATGGCCAGAAAAAAAGATTACCTGTAGAACAGGGGATGGAAGCAAACATAGGCTATCCAGACAAAGACGAGGATGAACACTCACTCTCCCTCAGATGTGAGGCTGGCACTACATGTGTGGAGGCCAATTAGGAAGTCCATGTCGGTAGGGACGAGCCGTCCACACCGATACCTTCTGTTTGAAGACGCACCACACGAGACTTGACCGTATTGACACACACACACACACACACACCGCACACCAGCCACACACACCAACAACCAGCCACACACACACACACACACCACACACACACACACACACCACACACAACACACACCACACACCACACACACACACACCAGCCACACACACACTCACACACACACACACACACACACACCACACACACACACACAACACACCACACAACACACACACACCAACACACACACACACTCACACACACAACCACACACACACACACACACACACACACACCACAACACCACACACACACACACAACACACACTCACACACACACCAGCCACACACCACACACACACACCACACACACCACCACCTCCACTCACAAACAACAACACACACACACACACACACACACACACACCTGAGGTGTGTGTGTGTCTCTCTCTCTGGCGGAACAAGACGATGGAAACAACCCACAGCAGAAGCAGGAGCAGGAGGAGGAGCAGGGTTTAGAAGGGTTGATACAGATGCTTCTGTGAGAGAGACGTGAGAGAGAGAGGAGGAAGAGAGAGAGAGAGAGAGCGAGAGAGAGAGAGAGTGAGTGCATGAACATGACGAACGTCTCAAATGGCAGGTCAGCGTCTTGAGAGGAATGAGAGAGAGAGGAGAGAGTGAGAGAGGAGAAGAGAGAGAGAGAGAGAGATGAGGAGAGGGAAGAGAGAGAGAGAGGGAGAAGAGAGAGAGAGAGAGAGAGAGGAGATGAGAGAGTCAGAGAGAGGAGAGGAGATGAGGAGAGAGAGAGAGTGAGGTACAGGAAGAGTGAGGAGGGAGTGACAGACGTACTAAATTGTGAATATATATATAAATAAAAAGGTGATTTGGCCAAGGCAAATGAAATCTAAATGTGTTGCTTAAGTCCTCGTGGTAAAAGGGTGTAGGGGGTGAGGAGGAGGGGAAGGTTGGGTGGGGGTGAGGGGAAGGGGGGAAAGGGTTTGGGGGTGAGGGGGGAAAGTGGGGTGGGGGGAAGTGTTGGGGTGAGGGGAAGGGAAGTGTTGGGTGAGGGGAGAGGAATTGGGGTGGGGGGGAAAGGGGGAGGGGAAGGGATGTTGGGGTGAGGGGGAGGGGAAGTGTTGGGGTGAGGGGAAGGGGAAGTGTTGGGGGTGAGGGGAGGGGAAGTGTTGGGGGTGAGGGGGAAGGGGGAAAGTGTTGGGGGTGAGGGGAGGGGAAGTGTTGGGGGTGAGGGGAAGGGGAAGTGTTGGGGGTGAGGGGAAGGGGGAAGTGTTGGGGTGAGGGGAAGGGAAATAAGGAAGTGGAGGGTTTAGGTTCAGATGTGTGCCCCCCCCCCACACACACCACACACCTCCCCTACCCTACTGTGGTGGACCACGACCTGCCAGACACCGTGTGGTGGAGGAGGAGGTGGACCACGACCAGCATGACACCGTGTGGTGGAGGGGACCACCCCCAGCCAGACACCGTGTCGTGGAGGGGTGGACCACCGCCAGCCTGACACCTTTGTGGAGTAGGTGGACCCCCCAACAGACCAGTGTGGGTGGACCCGACGCAGCACCGTGTCGTGGAGTGGTGGACCACCGCCAGCCAAACACCGTGTGGAGGAGGTGGACCTCCACCAGCCAGACACCGTGTGGTGGAGGAGGTGGACCACCACCACCAGCCTGACACAGTGTGAAGGAGGTGGACCACGACCAGCCAGACACCGTGTGGTGGAGGAGGTGGACCTGGATAACATTGTCAAATGAGACATTTAGTAAGCCATCGAGCGTGTGGATTCTTACGGTGGCACGTGACCCGGGTTAATTACCCCTGCACGTGGTGTGCGGGTTACCCCCCCCCCCCCCCCCCCCCCGGGGGGGGGGGGGGGGGGGGGGGGGGGGGGGGGGGGGGGGGGGGGGGGGGGGGGGGGGGGGGGGGGGGGGGGGGGGGGGGGGGGGGGGGGGGGGGGGGGGGGGGGGGGGGGGGGGGGGGGGGGGGGGGGGGGGGGGGGGGGGGGGGGGGGGGGGGGAAAGACATGGGGGAGGGGAAATGGGAAGAGGACATGTGGGAACCCCTTGGGGGGAGGAGGTGTGGGAAAGGGCAGTGAAAGGTATGTGTGAGAAATGTGGAAACTTTACATGTGTAGGGAGTGTGTGAAAGAATGTGGAAAGTATGTGGTGGTGAGGAGTGTGTGGAAGAGACATGTGGAAACACATGTGGTAGAGGGAGTGTGTGGAAGAGACATGTGGAAAGGTATGTGGTGGTAGAGGGAGTGTGTGGAAGAGACATGTGGAAAGGTATATGGTGGTAGAGGGAGTGTGTGGAAGAGACATGTGGAAAGGTATGTGGTGGTAGAGGGATGGTTTTGGAAAGAAGGACGTTTGTGGAAACACATGTGGTAGAGGGAGTGTGTGGAAGAGACATGTGGAAAGACATTGGGTGGTAGAGGGAGTGTGTGGAAGAGACATGTGGAAACACATGTGGTAGAGGGAGTGTGTGGAAGAGACATGTGGAAAGACATGTGGTAGAGGGAGTGTGTGGAAGGGAGCAGTGGCGTTCGTCTTGAGAAAGATGTGGTATTAATGTGGAGGTGATCCACAAACCCACTCTGTGTGTGTGTGTGTGTTGTGTGTGTGAGACACCAGGAAGATTCTGAGCCAGCAAGTGGGTGGATTACTCACAAAGGATGAACGTCTTGCCTCTGTGAGAAGCCATAGAGGCTCAGAGAAGTGGCCCTGGGGGGGGGGAGCGGGTAGTAGATGGGGTAGACTTGGTGTGATGAAGTAGACGTGAGAGATGAATGGGTAGATTGTGTTTAATATCTGGCAGAACACATTGTTCACTGTACCACACACATATAGTTAACGTTAAGGGATATATGGTAGAGATATTCAGAGCAGCGTTCGCTTTTATGACACTTCCACACACACACACACACACACACACACACACACACACACGGAAGCAATGGCCAGAAAAGATACCTGTAGAACAGGGAGAAGGAAGCAACATAAGGCTAACCAGACAAAGACGAGGATGAACACTCACCTCTCCCTCAGATGTGAGCAGCACTACATGTGTGGAGGCCAATTAGGAAGTCCATGTCAGTATGGACGAGCCGTCCACACCGATACCTTCTGTTTGAGACGCCACCACACGAGACTTGACCGTTATGACACACACACACACACACACACCGGGTCTGTTCAGCGTCTCTTTAAGAGTCGGGTTTACAGCCACCTGAGACCAGTGCTTGTTTACCTCACTGTACCTCCGGTACGTGTGGTACCTCACTACACATGTGGTACCTCACTACACATGTGGTACCTCACTGTGCATGTGGTACCTCACTATACATGTGGTACCTCACTGTGCATGTGGTACCTCACTACACATGTGGTACCTCACTACACATGTGGTACCTCACTACACATGTGGTACCTCACTGTGCATGTGGTACCTCACTATACATGTGGTACCGCACTGTACATGTGGTACCTCACTACACATGTGGTACCTCACTATACATGTGGTACCTCACTACACATGTGGTACCTCACTGTGCATATGGTACCTCACTACACATGTGGTACCTCACTACACATGTGGTACCTCACTATACATGTGGTACCTCACTATACATGTGGTACCTCACTACACATGTGGTACCTCACTACACATGTGGTACCTCACTATACATGTGGTACCTCACTATACATGTGGTACCTCACTATACATGTGGTACCTCACTATACATGTGGTACCTCACTACACATGTGGTACCTCACTATACATGTGGTACCTCACTATACATGTGGTACCTCACTACACATGTGGTACCTCACTATACATGTGGTACCTCACTATACATGTGGTACCTCACTACACATGTGGTACCTCACTACACATGTGGTACCTCACTATACATGTGGTACCTCACTATACATGTGGTACCTCACTATACATGTGGTACCTCACTACACATGTGGTACCTCACTGTGCATATGGTACCTCACTACACATGTGGTACCTCACTATACATGTGGTACCTCACTATACATGTGGTACCTCACTGTACCTGGACAACACCCACTCTTCAACACACCTACCACGCGTCGTTTTCTTAACAACAGTGTTTCCTCGTCTCTGTAAAACATGTGGCACCCCGTTTTCTTTTATGCCTGGTTTTCTCAGCACTCACTCTGGTAAATATAGGGAGTGGCCCAGCCGTAACTCCACCCATAGACTTGATTTTATTGATCAACTCAAAAACATTTTCTGGTGTGTAGTTCAAACTGCTCCCTCCCCCTCGCCACTCAGGCTGGGTGTGTGTGTGTGTGTGTGTGTGTGTGTGTGTGTTGTAAGGTTGGCTACCCCCACCACGTCCTCTTCTGTTGCTGTCTCTACACACACACACACACACACACACACACACACACACACACACACACACACACATATTTAGTGCCAGTGTTCGAATTGC
>NC_092270.1:19732439-19739939 GCF_036320965.1 Panulirus ornatus
GATTGGGAACGAACACACAGGGAAGGAGTGGAAGTGGAGTGGAGTGGAGTGGGTGGTGACGACGCCTGGCGAGCAGCGAGCCCCGGTCACTGTCGCCTCTCAGGGAAGGTGGTGGCTGGATGGATGTTACGATCCTTCAAGACGAGAGAAGAGAGAGAGAGAGAGAGAGAGAGAGAGAGAGAGAGAGAGAGAGAGAGAGAGAGGTATACTGTAGTGTCCAGGTATGTCCTCACCTGTACCTGAGAGAGAGAGAGAGAGAGAGAGAGAGAGAGAGAGAGAGAGAGAGAGAGAGAGAGAGAGAGAGTGGTATACTGTAGTGTCCAGGTATGTCCTCACCTGTACCTGGTATACTGTAGTGTCCAGGTATGTCCTCCCCTGTACCTGGTATACTGTAGTGTCCAGGTATATCCTCCCCTGTACCTGGTATACTGTAGTGTCCAGGTATATCCTCACCTGTACCTGGTATACTGTAGTGTCCAGGTATATCCTCACCTGTACCTGGTATACTGTAGTGTCCAGGTATATCCTCACCTGTACCTGGTATACTGTAGTGTCCAGGTATATCCTCACCTGTACCTGGTATACTGTAGTGTCCAGGTATATCCTCACCTGTACCTGGTATACTGTAGTGTCCAGGTATATCCTCACCTGTACCTGGTATACTGTAGTGTCCAGGTATATCCTACATAGTGTACCAGGCTGTGTGGGGGCTGTGTGTGGGGACTGGGAGCTGAGGCTTCGAACAGCCTGGTCGACCAGCGACCCAACCCAGTAGGCTTAAACCCAGACTATGGAGGTAGAAGACTCACATAAAACCACTCCATGTTTACCTTATGAAGTGGCGGAGTTACAGAGAAGATGCTCAGAGCCTGTTCCCATGCCCTTGATTGACGCTTACAAGAATCCAAACCGCTGGGGTCTGGATCGCAGACGACGGCAGTTTATCATGAACGACACTTTCAGGCGACACAGTGAGGAGGACAGTTTGGATATAACCACACATCATGAAGATGGCGTTACCAGCAACGTGGGTTCACGTACTTAAAACCCCCCGGGGATCAAGACGTCATATACCTGTAACTTACAGTTATCACAAACATGATGGGATGTATACAGTGGGGCAGGTGTAGGGAGCCCCGGGGTATGTGAGGACCAATATACAGTGGGGCAGGTGTAGGGAGCCCCGGGGTATGTGAGGACCAATATACAGTGGGGCAGGTGTAGGGAGCCCCAGGGTATGTGAGGACCAATATACAGTGGGGCAGGTGTAGGGAGCCCCGGGGTGTGAGGACCAATATACAGTGGGGCAGGTGTAGGGAGCCACGGGGTATGTGAGGACCAATATACAGTGGGGCAGGTGTAGGGAGCCACGGGGTATGTGTGGACCAATATACAGTGGGGCAGGTGTAGGGAGCCCCGGGGTATGTGAGGACCAATATACAGTGGGGCAGGTGTAGGGAGCCCCGGGGTATGTGAGGACCAATATACAGTGGGGCAGGTGTAGGGAGCCCCGGGGTATGTGAGGACCAATATACAGTGGGGCAGGTGTAGGGAGCCACGGGGTATGTGAGGACCAATATACAGTGGGGCAGGTGTAGGGAGCCCCGGGGTATGTGAGGACCAATATACAGTGGGGCAGGTGTAGGGAGCCACGGGGTATGTGAGGACCAATATACAGTGGGGCAGGTGTAGGGAGCCACGGGGTATGTGAGGACCAATATACAGTGGGGCAGGTGTAGGGAGCCCCGGGGTATGTGAGGACCAAAATGTACCAGACCAGCCAGGCTCAGGTGGGGAGGGAGGGTTTGCGGCGCCCAAGAGCTTGGTCTCAGCTGTGCAGGTTGAACGCGTCTTAATGTATGTAAAGTTATGTGTCCGGTAGAGCATAATATGTAAGGTTATGTGTACGGTGAAGCATAATATGTAAGGTTATGTGTACGGTGAAGCATAATATGTAAGGTTATGTGTCCGGTAAAGCATAATATGTAAGGTTATGTGTACGGTGAAGCATAATATGTAAGTTTACATGTAAGGTGCATCACAACACCAGATGTATGGGACGACCACAACACCCGGGAGCCACAGTTGTGAGGTAGACCACAGTTGTGAGGTAGACCACAGTTGTGAGGTAGACCACAGTTGTGAGGTAGACCACAGTTGTGAGGTAAACCACAGTTGTGAGGTAGACCACAGTTGTGAGGTAGACCACAGTTGTGAGGTAGACCACAGTTGTGAGGTAGACCACAGTTGTGAGGTAGACCACAGCTGTGAGGTAGACCACAGTTGTGAGGTAGACCACAGTTGTGAGGTAAACCACAGTTGTGAGGTAGACCACAGTTGTGAGGTAAACCACAGCTGTGAGGTAGACCACAGTTGTGAGGTAGACCACAGTTGTGAGGTAGACCACAGTTGTGAGGTAAACCACAGTTGTGAGGTAAACCACAGTTGTGAGGTAGACCACAGTTGTGAGGTAGACCACAGTTGTGAGGTAGACCACAGTTGTGAGGTAGACCATAGTTGTGAGGTAAACCACAGTTGTGAGGTAAACCACAGTTGTGAGGTAGACCACAGTTGTGAGGTAGACCACAGTTGTGAGGTAGACCACAGTTGTGAGTCTCGACACACAACAACACACATGATGTCAGTCCACAACAGCAACAGAAGCAGTGTTGGTAAATTCTGAATATTAAAATATGATGAAGAAAAGAATTTTGGACACCATGATGTATTACATTCATCGTCCATTACGTTGTATGGAAGATTCGTAACCACACTAAAAGTTGGAGGAAAATATAAGATGATATTCCAGAAGACGTGATATATGATTTTATAATGAATTGGAATCAATTATACCTGGTTTCGACCACCTGGGGTGGGTAAGAGACAGTGCTATACCTCAGTAATCTTGAGTTAGGTTTTTGTGTGTCAGTTACACCGAGAACAGGAAGAAAATGGATCAGAATCACTAAAATACAAACCTGGCTGACATGGTTCCTCACGCTAAAACCCATGGTTGGCCAGCGATACGCGACACAAAACTGAGAAGGAAGTTTGTGTGTGCGTAACGTATGCATTATGACAGCAAACCCTCACTTCTCCACAGACAAGACACTGGTGGAAACACGATGGAAAATATGGCCCCAAGAACTGGGAAGGCGCAGGAAGGACTGAGAAATATGAATGTCCGAGGCGTTGAATCATGTATGGCGTTCATGGCAGCGAATGAGAAGGTTTTGGACACCTGCCTCTCGTGTAGGGTATGCGGGCTTGCCTCCCCACAGCCTGACTTAACTCCCTAGGAACGCTTTAACTTGGTCCGACACCCGAAGTTAATGTTAAAAAAACCCAGCGAGGTTATTGCAAGGGGTATGTAGGGTAAGGCGAGGTTCCAGACCCAGCTGTGGGGGTAGGAGACCCTCTCAAACCATCGTAAGGTCCACGTAAAGTCAAGGTAATGTGCCAGACCAAACGCTGGTGATTCAAAAGCCAGAGCTATAGAGGCGGTTTATTTACATCAGTTTTACGAAGGAAGGCTAACATGGCGGGACAACATACCTGTTGCCAATGTTTGATCATTATTAGGATGAAACTGTAGTCGAGCTACTGAAGTATGGACAGATTTTCCCTCAGATGTGGCAGACACACACGAGTTTTTTTTGCAGATGCCAATGATAAACATGTGTGTTTCCTAGTATTGCGTTACGTTGCGAATATTTGGTAAAACGGGGTTTTGGGAAATGACTGCACTAGTTTTGTTAGCAAAAGATCATAATACGTTGTTATGAATCGTGCCACAATTTCCATAGCCTCCCGCGGAAAGAACTTTGAGTACCCCAGGGAACTATTCTTGCACCTCCTCTCTCTCTCTCTCTCTCTCTCTCTCTCTCTCTCTCTCTCTCTCTCTCTCTCTCTCTCTCTCTCTCTCTCTCTCTCTCTCTCTCTCTCTCTCGAAATATTGAGAGGATTATGAAAGAGAAAAAGGAGAGACAAGGGAAAGTATTACCGAGTTTTTGGAGGTAGTGAGAAACCTGTCTAGTTGGGAAAGACATGAAAGGGGTCGAGAGTTCCCAAGCTGTGACGTTGTAGGGAAAGAAACAGTTGTGAAGATGGCCCACCCTTGAGTTGCCAACGCCCACACTAATTATGTGAGACACAGCAGCTTGCCGAGTGTTGCGTGGTCGAGCTAAAGGTGGGGCACACAGGCAGCCAGCTCTCGGGAGCAAAAGGCCAAAGTAATACCTGTAAAAGAGGGAAAGTAAACCAACGTTGCGACGTAGGGCGAGCGGATCTGAAGATAGCAAGAGAGTTTGTGATTAGAATCGCTTTCGACCCACCTCTGTCCAGCAAGTATAGAGAGCTGATTTTACCCCAGGTGTGAGCAGGACTTCAAATATGTTTAAGGATAAGCCTTTTGTATAAACAGAGGAGCAACTATTCGAAGGAAAGAAGTTTCTCCGTTTATACAGGACACCCAGTGTTCCTGAAGGCAGACTTAGCTTTTTCCATACTATTCGCCATTTCCCGCGTTAGCGAGGTAGCGTTAAGAACAGAAGACTGGGCCTTTGAGGGAATATCGTCACCTGGTCCCCTTCTCTGTTCCCTCTTTTGGAAAATCAAAAAAAAAAAAAAAAGAGAGAGAGGGGAGGATTTCCAGCCACCCGCTCCCTCCCCTTTTAGTCGCCTTCTACGACACGTAGGGAATACGTGGGAAGTATTCTTTCTCCTTAATTTTCTCTCAGACAAAGCGCAAATATGGGTCATAGTTTCATGTTCTTTGAAGATCATATTAGCATCTCATTGCTAGAATAATCTGAAGAAGATATTCTTAAGACGTACATAAAGTCTTTCATTGGGTCCTTGAAAGTAACTTTCCAATGGAGAAATGTTTCGTAACTTCCCCTATAGAAATGAAGAAGTAAAAGCAATACTTCCAGAGGTCAATAAAAGACTTTGGAATAATGATGTGTGATGCTGACCTTACCTTCACCGCGCGTAATGCAGGAACATGTGACCTTTCCAAAAAGGTGGGCAGGTTGGAGTAATAATGAGCCTTTGAGACGAGAGGGGAAAACTGATAAGACACATAATACTCTCCTAGAAACATTACTACTACTGCTTCTCCAAACCTTACCTTTCATGGTGGCGAAATTGCAGAGTTAGAAAGTGCGCAAAGAACTGGCCCGAGTGGCTTTTGCGTCGCGGCAAAGGAGTTTGATGACACATCACTGAGGGGTGTACTCTGAAACGCAGGTGGGAGAGGTATGTCATTATTTATACATGGTTGATCGTGAATGACATGGTTCCTCACACTCGAATGTAGTCCCTTAATTTCCACGATTCAGGCTTGCAGGACTGTAAACTATTGCCACTGGAAAGAAAAGTCATGAAGCAGTGAAGAGAAAGGAAGTTAAAAACATCCATGGGCCCCCAGGTTGATTGCCTGTAGCCATTACTGTATTTTGGAGACATTCAAAAGCGCCAGGACAGGTCATCAGCCAGGTTGTAGTCAGGTTTTGATAGGCTGACGAGCCTGAGTGAGCAGTGGAGCAAAGCGGACCACTTTGGCCGGAGACCGAGCCATCGGAGGAGATCTCCACACTGTCGTAAGGTTACGAGATGGTGGTGGTGGTCGTAAGGTTACGAGGTGGTGGGTGGTGCCAGACGGAGGTGGAGGTGGTGGAGGAGGAGGCCGTGTTGGGGTGGTATCATTGATTGTGGAGGTGGGGCAGGGAGGGAGGTGGAGTGGGGGGAGCCAGGTGTTCAATAAGGTGGTGGAGCCAGTTTTTGCCAGAGAGTGAGGCAGGGAGGATGACGCTGTCAAGGTTATCATGATGCCACCAGGGGCTCCCTGCTCCTGCTGGAGCTGGACCCTACATCAGGCACGGCACACGCCTCCCTCCATCCCTCCCTCACAATCCACCTCCTCCTCCTCCTCCTCCTGCAAGATTTCACTTTCCGTAAGGTCATAATACGAAGGTTATTCAGCTGGTGTTGTCTCCACCACTCAGCCTACACGCCACCACCACCACCACCCCAAGGGCTTCTCACCACCAGACCCCCACAGTCATTTTCTTACCATTTAAGTACGCTGGGGCAAGAAGTGGCTAGGTAGCTTTTTTTCCCCTCTAGTAATATTCCTGTCAGATAGACCTGTGACCGGATGTCGTAATTAACGAAAAAAAAGATATGATACGTAATTGTTCAATGTCCTTTACTTCAGTTTGACAGATGGAAGGTTCATATATGTGTGGCGTAGTAAGGTGGAGGGGGAGACAGAGCCGTGGCTAAGAGCAATATTTTATGTATATATATATATTTTTTTTTCTATCCTTCGACAATGAATATGAGGCACACAAGTGGGCAGGGCATTCAAGGCCAGTGAATGTGATGTGTGATGTTGAATAACGTTAGAAATGGAAAAAAAAAAACAAAATGAACGGGTCTTGTGAAGACATATGAATGCCTGCAATGGCCGACGTGTATCGTATTTTGAATTTTATTCTTGAAAATAAGTTATTTCTATAATGCTGTGCCAACGTCCATGGTACTGGGGCCAGGTTAGACGAGTTTACAGACAAAGGAAGACTGGATGGCTCGCAGGTGAAAGTCCAGGATACCCTTCCTTCCAAATGTTTCTTGTGAAGTACGAAGTTACTTCACCAAAAAAAAAAAAGATGAAAGAATAATATCTTCAAGTCCGAGGACCAGAACGCTCAAAACGGCAAAAGTGAAGATTTTTCTAAACTCAGCCATGAACGGCCCTCCAAGACATTTTCTTTTTTCTTACGTACCTTTTTATGGTCTAGACGGACATAGAGAAACTATATATAATATGGAAACTGCAAGCAATGCTGGGCAGTTTGAAGTTGCTTGTGTCTTTACTGAAGCTTCAGTAGTTCAGTTTTAAAACCTAGTGTGTTGGTATTGTATTTATATCTGGATAATACTGACGTGTTTCCCTTACCTCACACTGAAAATTGAGGCCTATGTATGGCTCAAGAGGAAGTAGTTTAAGATTTTTATATGTATTCTTCATTTTTTAGTTATTTATGTACGCCATTGAACATCCAGGTATTCTTTGAACATTAATAAAACCTTTTCCATGTTTGGGAAATGTACCACAGAATTTTTAGGTATATTTCAAAGTTATTTCTGATGGTGTTCAACGAAGTGTAGGAAACAGGTCAGTATGATTTTCTTCGATATATATATATATATATATATATATATATATATATATATATATATATATATATATATATATATATATATATATATTCCTATGAGTCCACGGGGAAAATGAAACACGAAAAGTTCCCAAGTGCACTTTCGTGTAATAATCACATCATCAGGGGAGACACAAGAGAGAAATATAACCGTCATTTGATATACATCGAAGAGACGAAGCTAGGACGCCATTTGGTAAACGTGTATATATATATATATATATATATATATATATATATATATATATATATATATATATATATATATATTTTC